>NC_056725.1:151739478-151854478 GCF_019279795.1 Protopterus annectens
TGGACAGCACTGTTATCAAATAACCTATATATATGCTCCCTAGTAATCATCAACTTGTACTTTATTTTTTTGTGTGTGTATATATATATATATATATATATATATATATATATATATATATATATTTAATATTATCTGTATCAAGAGATAAATCATACTCATTTTTTATTTATTGATATATAAGCCTGTTACAGCAACCCTCCTACTTAAGCAATGTACTGCACAGTGTAAGAAAAAAAGAGAATTCACCTGGATAATGAGAGCTGGACCTTCATAAGCATTTTCTTAATCACATTTACAATAACTAAAACTCAGGTAGTCAGCATAACTATGAACCATTTACAATGACTATCCCACTGATTGCTGTTATTTATGGGTATTTACTTTCACTTATATGAGGAAAAATCAATTGGAGTCAGTAATGGAGGCTCTTCTATATGCCAGGTACTGATTAAGTACAAAAATCAGCCACATTTCTGTAGCTTAAGAAACAACAGGGAATGCTCAAGAAATGAAGCCCAGAACATACAAATCCAAGTAAAAAACAAGCAACAAGTTGTCCATGGCACCGCAGATCAATTTATGAAACAGATATATGTAAATTTCCAACAGCTGAATGTTTTTTATCTCTATTAATTTGTTCTTCAAAGGTTTTGCCTATATTGTTACTATTCTCTATCACTTTTTCTATCACTTTTCTTTTACATGATTCAATTTCTTTATAATCATATCCTCTCTTTACAGAAATTTTACATATCTCATTTAATGGCTCATTCATAAGTACTTTATCAGTATTTAATCTAGCCAATCTTGTCATCTGTCCTTTTGGTATATTTTTGAAAATAAACATGGGATGCATACTAGATCTATAAAGATACAAATCCTTTTTATAAAAGGAGTTATGAGCTAACATATGGGATGCAGTATCCTGAGCTGCTGAGAAAATAGCAACTTTTAAACTTAAAGTTAAGTAAGGATTATATGAAGTTAATAATAGAGTTTTTGGTACTTTTCCATTATCGGGGCAACACATCTAATCAGCACTTGGAATGTTAGCAAGCGGTCACACACTGATGCCGCTGATGTGGGTACACCCTTCACTGTAATTCTAACTGATTGTGACAGAAAACTTCAAACTTTATGAGGAAGGGACCCAAATATTTTTCAAAAACATGGAGATGGTGTGAAAATATGGACAGCTGACAGGTATGCTGATTGCTTACTGAAATGCATATAGAATATCAATAGTAATGGTAATATGCATCATTTAAGAATGCACAATAGTTAACTTTTCTCTTTTTAAAGTGGAATGTTGAGTAATATGAACTATTTAAGGCCCCACAGGAGGTCAGTTTCTCCGAAATGAGGCACACTTCAGAGGTCTGTGAATAAGCAGAATCACATGCCTGCAACTGGCCCCACGATCTTCACACAGAAACTCCCAGGGTGTTCCGGGGATCATCCTTCAGAAATCAGAGGTGTCCCCAAGCTCTCTCTCTCCCTCTCTCATACAATGATGGTGCATCTATTTGATGTAGCAATCTGATGAAGTCATGCTCTATTGTAGCTACCAATGAGAGCACTTACTGTTTTGTGAACAAATCAGTGTTTCTGGTTAATTCTGTGGGATGTACTTATTTGGTATAACACATTTTTGTACTGTTTTAACATTGGTAGCTAACAACTTTATAAAATATATATTTTATTACTTCAGACAAATGTTCTATGCAAACATTATTTTGGAAAGTATGCTGTAGTCTATGCCTGCTAACAATACAGTGTCGTTCATGTGTAGGAAATGAGGCAAAGTAGTGGCATGCCGGTATAATGCGTGTTGCCCCAATAATGGAAAAGTAACAAGTTTTTACGTCTATTTAGAATGAACTTCTGGAGAAAATAAAAGCATTTCAAGGCCAGTTGATGGAAAATGTTAATACAGAACTAAACAAAAAGTTATTTGAGGAAATGATACTTTGAGTCACCACTTTTAAACAAAAGCTTATTGAAATAAAAAAAACAGAAAACTGAAGAGGGATTGGAATGATTTAAAAAAAGAGAATGTCTTTTTGTGGGATAAGAATGACCAGTCTTCATCTTTATCACATGAAACTTGTTTACTATTGTGAAACAATGATTTGCCTTATAGCAATCACAATCCTTGCCACAAGAACAAAGATAAATACAATCTATATGGAGCATTTACAGATGTCATCTATAAGCATGTTATTAGGAGGAGAACAGATTATCCAAAGAAAATTCACA
The DNA here is from genome assembly GCF_019279795.1 of Protopterus annectens. Taxonomy (NCBI): domain Eukaryota; kingdom Metazoa; phylum Chordata; order Ceratodontiformes; family Protopteridae; genus Protopterus; species Protopterus annectens. The sequence continues at coordinate 151,741,741 of NC_056725.1, forward strand.
GACACACACACACACACACACACACACACACACACACACACACACACACACACACACACACACACACACATACACACACACACATACATTGAGATAACATCTAAACTGCAAAAAGATAATGATCAGAGAGGTCTGGATTGAACCCAATACTCCACAGAAATCCTTAACCATTGACCCACCATGCTGACCACTAATAAAACAATTTATTCCTTTGAATATTTAAGTTCAGATCCCACAGCTATTAAAGCCACTTTCTTTACTTGCATTTGGATGGAGTTCAAATTAATGCAAATACTTCATAAAATGCAGAATACCCTTCATTATTTTTTAAGTGTGATGTCTGTTCTTCCCTAATAAAAGCAAACAAAAAAGACCAGTAACATCAGGAAGAAAACTTTAATTCCACATAGCTTTTAGGTTAAAAACCCTTCTTCAGTGTGATAAAACATATAAGTTGAAGCACATACTATACAAACTCAAAGACACAGCCAACCAATCATAAACATTCATCAATTAAGCTAATAAAAGGTAAAGAAACAGTAACTTTAAAGGCATACACTCAAAGACTGAGTTTCATTTGCTTCTTTTTTAAAACAGGTTTTATGCTCACAGCAACATTCAAACCTGGACTTTTATCTGCGTTTAACTTTAGAATCCATTTATAGTCAACAAGTTCCAGTTTATTTTATTATTTTTATTTTATCACCTCCCCTGTTACTTAAATAAACAACTTGTAACACTCTAAAAGTAAAAAAATCTATTTTCCATAGCATGTTTTGCTGGAGCATTTGTTAACACATTTCTCCTAATCTCCGAAATATGTTCAGTTACTCTCTCTTTTAGCCTTCTAGTACATTTCCCTACATAGAAAGCTTGACAAACTAAGCAAGTAATGAGATACACCACATTCTCAGTGGTACATGTTGCAAAACATTTGCATATAAATTTCTTTTTTCCAAAAACATTTTTATTTTGTTTTCATTATAAACATAAGCAAATGTACATATAACAAATACAATAAAACAATAACAAAACTATGTATAATATTTACATTCATACATGATAAACAAGCATTTTATCCATGAGAGGTTATCAGTATTTGTTCAAAAGGTTTTCCAATTTTTGCCATGTTATTTTTTTATGAGTAATGTTATGAGTTCTATAACAAATGGTTTGCAGTTCTTTTTACAAACAACTTTTGCTAAATTAATAAATTCCTTAAACATCAAATCTTGTTTACTTTTCCAGTTCAAACTAATAACTTTTCTGGCAATTGCAAGAATTGACCAGAGTAACTGAATCTGAGATTTAGGTATTACATTACGTATAGGAACATTGAATAGGATTAATGAGTTAGAAATATGACAGTTATCAGACCATAAAGTCTTTACAAAATATCTGAAGTCTTTCCAGTATTGAACATTTCTCCATTCAACGAACATGTGAACCCAGTTGGCCTCTAGTAATTCATCACATTTTCAACATTTATTTTCACTGGTTTTGAGCATAAGATTTATTTTACATGGAGTATAGAAACTCTTATTAATAAATTTCTATGTATACAATCTCCAATATAATGAAGAAGAGGTACCATATGTAGATTTCAATAACAGTTTTTTTGGATTCATCAGATATTTGTTTTCCATTAATCTTTACATAGTAATTCCAAAAGTCTGTGTCAAACTTTAGAGTGTCTTCTCTTAGTATCTTATAGATAGGTGAGAAATTTAATTTTTGATCATCTGTCTTTTCAAGACACCTAATAAAAAGCTGGATCAAACTAGGTATAGATTTAGTCTCTAGGTTGATTGATACCCTCATTTTGTTTTCTATAAACTGCCATAATGAGTGTATAAACAACCAACTGTCTTGATTATTATCACAACTACATAGAAGACAGTTTACTGGTTTAATACTCTTATTTTCAATAAACTGATGCCAGAATATCAAGTTATTTTCCTTTAATTTTTGTATCGCATTGATGTTGAAAGAATCTAGGCAATCAGGGGAGTATCTTATAGAGAATATAAGAAATAAGAATTGTTTAATGTTGTAATTAAAATTAATTACATTTTTAAATGCATTAAATATTTGATTACTGCCATAAGAAAAATGATTACGCTTCTTATTAAATAAACAAAATTCAAGTAAAAGCCAATGAACTTTACTTATTCCATATTGTTTCTTAAATTGATTTTCTATAGTTCTGACATCAGTTATATCTCATATATTATTTTTCCAGCCAAATATATAGGTAGGTGAGATCCAATGTAATATTACATTAATTATAACTGATTTGAAATAAATATCTAAGCTAGGGAATGCTATCCCATTACTGTTCCAAGCTCTAATGTGTCATTTATATACAATCGTAGGTTTTAAGGGGAACCATAAAAATGTATGTAGCATGGAATCTAATTTTTAAATAGGTTTTTGGGAGGGGGTAGTATCAATGACTGTATATAAAACTAAATTTTAGGTAAAATTGTCATTTTAATTAAAGAGAGCCTATCCTCCATTGTGAATAACATTTTATTCCATCTTTTGTTTAGTTCACTAATGGTGGTTATTAAATTACTGTAGTTTAGTTTAGCAGACTATTTCCATGTACTCTTTATACTGACACCCAAATATTCTACTACATCATTCTCCCAATTAAACAGGCTATTTTCTTTTAGGTTTTTGTTGATCTTTTTGTTAATTAGTAATGTTTTGGATTTATTTTGATTAAATTTAAGCCCTGAAATTCTTTCAGACTTACTTAAGGTATTTATAACATCATGAAAAAAATATCAATATCATCCAATGTTAACATATCATCAGAAAATAATTGTATCTTAGGCCAATAGTCCTTATTAACTTGAAAGCCTTTTATATTTTTCTTGTTTCTGATATATGTAGCAAAAGATTCCATTGAAAGAGCAAACAATAATGGTGACAAAGGACAACCTTGTCTAGTTCCCCTGAGGATTTCTAGTGGTGAGGATAGACATGAACCAATTTTCACATAAGCTTGTGCTCTACTATAAAATTTCATTAATACGTTGACAAAATCTGAGGAGAATTCAAAACCAATCAGAATTCTTTGTAGATAAGACCAACTAATAAAATCAAAAGCCTTTTCTACGTCTAGGCTGATAATAGTTATTTTTTTTTTGTATTTGTGTGCTATGTCTATTAATGACAGTAATTTAATAATGTTATATTGCACTTTTCTATGAAGAATGAACTCTGTCTGATCATTATGTATTAAATTAGGTAATAGTTTATCCTATTAGCTAATATTGTCATGAAAATTTTATAATCAGTGTTTAGTAACGGAATTAGCCTATATGAATCACAAGATTTGGGGTTCTTACCTTGTTTTAAAATGGGGGAGATAATTGAATATTTCCACGATAGGGGTGTTATACATTTTTGCTTGACCATAGTAAAGGGACTCATTATTTTCTTTATTATATATTCAGGAAAAATCTTATACAGTTCAGTAATTATTCCATCCAGTCCTGGAGCTTTATTATCTTTTACATTTTTTATTTGCTCTTTCACTTCTATTAGTGTTATTTGTTTATTTAATATGTTATTTTGTTGTATTGACACCTTAGCAGTTATATTTTCTTGAATAAAATTATTTATTACATTATCTGTCTCCAAAAGTGGTGTGTTATTATTTATATCTTTATAGTAGTTTTTGAACACTTCTAATATGCCCATTAAGTTAGATGTAGTCTTAACTGAACCATCACTTTTATATTTAATCTCATTAATAAGATTTTGATTGTTTATTTTTTTTATCTTACCACTATTTTATGTAGATATTTAGGATTTACAACATAAGGTTTATGGCTACCTTACGATTCAGAACATCTAAGTATTTTTGATTTAACTTAGTAATTTCATTATGTGCTACATTGTTATTTGGTTTTGCATCAGTTTTTATCTTGTCTATGTTTTTTGTAGGTCTAAAAGTTCTTTGTCCCACTCTCTCCTTTTTTTAAGGTACCAAGATTTTATTCTACCATATATATAAACTTTAACGGTGTCCCATAGTATAGTATACTATCACTCACTTCACCATTATCATTTGTTTCCATAAACATGTCTATTCTTTCATTATCTATTCCCTAAAGTCTTTTACTTAGTTATGTAATCAGGAATTCTCTGTAGAAATCTTAAATCATCTGTATGCATAGTTAATGTAAAGTTTATAGCATTATGGTCTGAAAGTGGACAAGTCATTATAGATACGTCACTTATTTTTGAGTCTATATTATTTGATACAAAGACCATATCAATGTTTGTTTGTGTATCATACTGATATGAATAGTGAGTAGAGAATAAGGAATAATGTTCTCTTAGACTACGTATATCTTTAAGGTTCATCTGGTTTGTAAAGTCATTTAACTACTTGGCTTGAGATGCTAGTTTTATTTTAACATTTTTAGAAGTATTATTGCCTGATAATAGGCAGTTAAATCACATGTTGCTATAATTTCCCCTTTTGCATTTAAAGTAATCAGGTCCAGACATTTGTCAACATATTTAGTACTTAGTCTTGGTATCCAGTATGTATTAATCAAATTATAATACTTCCTACTGATTTCCAAAATAACTATGCTTAGCATCCCATCTTTATTTGAAATTGTATCTATAATTCTTGGCATAGTATCAGTATTTTCCATAGAATAAGAGAGCCCCTTCTCTTAGTCTTAAACCATGAATCAGCCAGAATGGTATAGCCATTAAATGAGAATTTTTTGCAGGTATTTTTTAATAGATGGGTTTCCTGTAAAAAGATGATCTGGGATTTATGCATTTTGATATATTTAAGCAAACCAGCTCTTTTGACATTATTGTTCAAACCATTAATATTTAATGATAAACATTTAGAAGCCATTGACTATAATGTGTATGTTGTTACTTACTGAAAGACCTTTCTTCCATGTTGACTTGAAATCTACTGAAAACATACTTATCATGGATGTATAATGTGTATTAAGCACTACTTTCAAAAACCCAAAACTATTTACAAACACATACATGAAACATAAAGTTTCTGGTTTAGTTAAAAATGTATCTAAACCATCCATCCACCACCTCTCCAACATCAAAATATACAAATTATCTGTCTTTGCTTAGAATATAGTATAAAACAAAAAAGAAAAGCATTATGAAAGCAACTAAAGAAATCTGAATCTATGAAATATACATTAGAATGAGATTGTCCAATATAACTGAAGCTATATGAATATGTCAGATATAATAATAGTATCTCTGATGAGTAGATATGTCAGAAATATACATCACATCAAAGTATGTATAAACATTAGAAGCTGAAGGTTAAGAAGATTGTCAATATTTCCAAGACTTTTCAAGAAACATCAGATGTTTTAACCATTTTGTCAGTCATCTATCTAACATTTTTCATGTAAGGATCTGTTGAATATATAACACTTATTATAAAAAAAGCCTTACAACCCTCTGTTTAGTTACTGAAGGTTTAGTTATGTAACTTAAGTCTGATGTTAATATGCATAATGAGTTTTCTAATGCAGCTCCTAGTTCATTTGATTCATTTAATTACTAAAAGTGTCATTGAATCTGCAGAATGTATGCATCTATAAAAGAACATAGGTATTTTCAAAGGAGTTAAACACTTTTATCAGAACAAATTATTTACCATTTAAAGTATCTGGATAACAGAATTTCAAGAGAAAATAATTCTAAATACAGCCATTTAACAAGTTCAAAAGGTCAAGTGATGTCACCACTGTTGTTTTCTCAAGCTGCTGCTTCATAAACTTGTTAAAAGTATTTAAATGGGCTTATGCACAGCAGAGGCTGTCGCTATTGAGGAAAAATACATTTTCGGTGGGAAATCAAATCTTGAAGCTTTTAGAGTTTACAGAAAGCAAATAAAAAAAACACTCAAGCTGCCTTGTCAGTGCATGTCATGAATCTCCACAATGAGAACCATCACATAGACTACCAGTTTCCTCACAAAACATCATCACGAAAAAATTAACCCTTTCATATAAAAACAGCTATTTAGAAGTAACAACAGCTGCCTCAAATCAGAAATCATTTTATAACATTTCAGTCATGTACCCACCAATTAACCAGGCCAGAGAAAAAAAAAGAACATAGTATATCTATTTATCTGTATATATATATATATATATGTGTATATATATATATATATATATATATATATATATATATATATATATATATATATATATATATATATATATATATATAAAATTTATATTTAGCCATCTATAAAACACCATTAATGTACTGCATTAATGTTTATATGTGTCTAAACAAAGAGTCTAAAACACCAATCAGAAACATATTGTTACCCCACCACTGACCCACTAGAAAAAATGCATTTTGGTATTAAGTCAAATTATACTATTACTGAAGAATTAGAAGACATATACCATTTGGAGTTATTCAAAAGGGAAAGTATGTAAAGTACTTATAGTGGGGAAAAGAGAGAAAATGAACATTAGTAACAAAAAAGAATAAGAAGAATGAAGAGAGAGAGAGAAAGAGAGAGAATGTTATTTAAATACTCAGTACTATATGTAATTAGAAGAAGTATATATAGAAAGGAAAAGAGAAAGTTAATAATAAAGATGATTCACATTACCTTACAGTATAGAGATTTTACAGAATCAAATATATTATGATCCATAAAACAAAGCATTTAAAGTTAGAAGGAATTTGTTCTTTAGTTTCTTAGTTTTGTTTGCACCTTCCTTCACAGACCATCCATTTTTTTGTTGCCTGTCTTTTCAAACTCTGGGATGACCATTCCATTTCCTCTATGTCCGACAATATTTTCTTCTTTTGGATAAATTCTACTGCTCCTTGTAGGGAATCAAAGATATTCACTTCTTCTGGCAAGATGATTTTTATCCTTGCAGGAAAAAGAATTTGAGCTTTAATATTGGCTTTTTCAATGACTTAATTAGAGGGACACACTCCTTTCTTCTGGATATGACTGTAGAGGTGTAGTCATTGTCAAAATGAATAACTTTTTCAGACATCTTGATAGGGGAATTCAACCAAGCCGATTTCTGCACTAAGTCCTTGTCTTGTGAGGAAAGAAATCTATCTATTACAGACCTGGGGTTAGATGAACTCAGAGACAAAGCTGGATTTGCCAGGGACCGGTGACCCCTCTCAATTCCAAAAGAGAGTGATTCAGGCATGTTTATTGCTGATGAAAACCATTTATTGAGGAATTGAATCATGTTAGCACCCTCGTCTTTCTCAGGAATTCCATATATTCTTATGTTATTCCTCCTTGATCTACTTTCAAGGTCTTCCAGTTTCTTAATCAGCCTGGTGTTTTGTTTCAGAAGAAATTCATTGTGATGTTCATTTTCTGTCACTCTAGTATCCAGGTCAGTTACTGTTTCCTCTAAGGCAAAAATCTGCTCAGATTGTTTTTTTTTACTATTCCATTTAGAAGTTTCAGTTGTTTACTGCATTCTTGTTTGATAATATCCATTTTGTTTTCAAATCTGTACATTTTTAGTGACAGTTCTTGGATGTTTGTTATTATAAATGGTATCCCTTGACATTTGGAAATGTTGTTGTGATCTCTGTCTGTATATTTTGATGACTAACTTAATGTTCACTTGTATATATTGCTGATATGATCTTTCTTTGCTTACTATTCTATTATGCACAAAATACTGCTCAATAACAAAGTCTTTACTTTACATTATGTATTATTATCATTGCCTGTTGTATTAATTAAGTGGAGCTTTTCTCCCCGGGCCTCCGCTGTAAATGGACCTCATCCAGTCGGACCATCCCGGTTAACAAATGTAAAATTAAAAATAAATAAATAAAATGTAGTTCTTTCCTCACTGCACTCTCCAGGTGTGGGTTCTTTGAGCTGCTCATGTTTTTAGTGACAGTTCTTGGATGTTTGTTATTATAAGATGTAGTTCTTTCTTCACTGCACTCTCCTGGTGTGGGTTCTTCACGTTGCTCATGTTTTTAGTAACAGTTCTTGGATGTTTGTTATTATAAGATGTAGTTCTTTCTTCACTGCACTCTCCTGGTGTGGGTTCTTCACGTTGCTCATGTTTTTAGTGACAGTTCTTGGATGTTTGTTATTATAAGATGTAGTTCTTTCTTCACTGCACTCTCCTGGTGTGGGTTCTTCACGTTGCTCATGTTTTTAGTGACAGTTCTTGGATGTTTGTTATTATAAGATGTAGTTCTTTCTTCACTGCACTCTCCTGGTGTGGGTTCTTCACGTTGCTCATGTTTTTAGTGACAGTTCTTGGATGTTTGTTATTATAAGATGTAGTTCTTTCTTCACTGCACTCTCCTGGTGTGGGTTCTTCACGTTGCTCATGTTTTTAGTGACAGTTCTTGGATGTTTGTTATTATAAGATGTAGTTCTTTCGTCACTGCACTCTCCTGGTCTGGGTTCTTCACGTTGCTCATGTTTTTAGTGACAGTTCTTGGATGTTTGTTATTATAAGATGTAGTTCTTTCTTCACTGCACTCTCCTGGTGTGGGTTCTTCACGTTGCTCATGTTTTTAGTGACAGTTCTTGGATGTTTGTTATTATAAGATGTAGTTCTTTCTTCACTGCACTCTCCTGGTGTGGGTTCTTCACGTTGCTCATGTTTTTAGTGACAGTTCTTGGATGTTTGTTATTATAAGATGTAGTTCTTTCTTCACTGCACTCTCCTGGTGTGGGTTCTTCACGTTGCTCATGTTTTTAGTGACAGTTCTTGGATGTTTGTTATTATAAGATGTAGTTCTTTCTTCACTGCACTCTCCTGGTGTGGGTTCTTCACGTTGCTCATGTTTTTAGTGACAGTTCTTGGATGTTTGTTGTTATAAGATGTAGTTCTTTCTTCACTGCACTCTCCTGGTGTGGGTTCTTCACGTTGCTCATGTTTTTAGTGACAGTTCTTGGATGTTTGTTATTATAAGATGTAGTTCTTTCTTCACTGCACTCTCCTGGTGTGGGTTCTTCACGTTGCTCATGTTTTTAGTGACAGTTCTTGGATGTTTGTTATTATAAGATGTAGTTCTTTCTTCACTGCACTCTCCTGGTGTGGGTTCTTCACGTTGCTCATGTTTTAGTGACAGTTCTTGGATGTTTGTTATTATAAGATGTAGTTCTTTCTTCACTGCACTCTCCTGGTGTGGGTTCTTCACGTTGCTCATGTTTTTAGTGACAGTTCTTGGATGTTTGTTATTATAAGATGTAGTTCTTTCTTCACTGCACTCTCCTGGTGTGGGTTCTTCACGTTGCTCATGTTTTTAGTGACAGTTCTTGGATGTTTGTTATTATAAGATGTAGTTCTTTCTTCACTGCACTCTCCTGGTGTGGGTTCTTCACGTTGCTCATGTTTTTAGTGACAGTTCTTGGATGTTTGTTATTATAAGATGTAGTTCTTTCTTCACTGCACTCTCCTGGTGTGGGTTCTTCACGTTGCTCATGTTTTTAGTGACAGTTCTTGGATGTTTGTTATTATAAGATGTAGTTCTTTCTTCACTGCACTCTCCTGGTGTGGGTTCTTCACGTTGCTCATGTTTTTAGTGACAGTTCTTGGATGTTTGTTATTATAAGATGTAGTTCTTTCTTCACTGCACTCTCCTGGTGTGGGTTCTTCACGTTGCTCATGTTTTTAGTGACAGTTCTTGGATGTTTGTTATTATAAGATGTAGTTCTTTCTTCACTGCACTCTCCTGGTGTGGGTTCTTCACGTTGCTCATGTTTTTAGTGACAGTTCTTGGATGTTTGTTATTATAAGATGTAGTTCTTTCTTCACTGCACTCTCCTGGTGTGGGTTCTTCACGTTGCTCATGTTTTTAGTGACAGTTCTTGGATGTTTGTTATTATAAGATGTAGTTCTTTCTTCACTGCACTCTCCTGGTGTGGGTTCTTCACGTTGCTCATGTTTTTAGTGACAGTTCTTGGATGTTTGTTATTATAAGATGTAGTTCTTTCTTCACTGCACTCTCCTGGTGTGGGTTCTTCACGTTGCTCATGTTTTTAGTGACAGTTCTTGGATGTTTGTTATTATAAGATGTAGTTCTTTCTTCACTGCACTCTCCTGGTGTGGGTTCTTCACGTTGCTCATGTTTTTAGTGACAGTTCTTGGATGTTTGTTATTATAAGATGTAGTTCTTTCTTCACTGCACTCTCCTGGTGTGGGTTCTTCACGTTGCTCATGTTTTTAGTGACAGTTCTTGGATGTTTGTTATTATAAGATGTAGTTCTTTCTTCACTGCACTCTCCTGGTGTGGGTTCTTCACGTTGCTCATGTTTTTAGTGACAGTTCTTGGATGTTTGTTATTATAAGATGTAGTTCTTTCTTCACTGCACTCTCCTGGTGTGGGTTCTTCACGTTGCTCATGTTTTTAGTGACAGTTCTTGGATGTTTGTTATTATAAGATGTAGTTCTTTCTTCACTGCACTCTCCTGGTGTGGGTTCTTCACGTTGCTCATGTTTTTAGTGACAGTTCTTGGATGTTTGTTATTATAAGATGTAGTTCTTTCTTCACTGCACTCTCCTGGTGTGGGTTCTTCACGTTGCTCATGTTTTTAGTGACAGTTCTTGGATGTTTGTTGTTATAAGATGTAGTTCTTTCTTCACTGCACTCTCCTGGTGTGGGTTCTTCACGTTGCTCATGTTTTTAGTGACAGTTCTTGGATGTTTGTTATTATAAGATGTAGTTCTTTCTTCACTGCACTCTCCTGGTGTGGGTTCTTCACGTTGCTCATGTTTTTAGTGACAGTTCTTGGATGTTTGTTATTATAAGATGTAGTTCTTTCTTCACTGCACTCTCCTGGTGTGGGTTCTTCACGTTGCTCATGTTTTTAGTGACAGTTCTTGGATGTTTGTTATTATAAGATGTAGTTCTTTCTTCACTGCACTCTCCTGGTGTGGGTTCTTCACGTTGCTCATGTTTTTAGTGACAGTTCTTGGATGTTTGTTATTATAAGATGTAGTTCTTTCTTCACTGCACTCTCCTGGTGTGGGTTCTTCACGTTGCTCATGTTTTTAGTGACAGTTCTTGGATGTTTGTTATTATAAGATGTAGTTCTTTCTTCACTGCACTCTCCTGGTGTGGGTTCTTCACGTTGCTCATGTTTTTAGTGACAGTTCTTGGATGTTTGTTATTATAAGATGTAGTTCTTTCTTCACTGCACTCTCCTGGTGTGGGTTCTTCACGTTGCTCATGTTTTTAGTGACAGTTCTTGGATGTTTGTTATTATAAGATGTAGTTCTTTCTTCACTGCACTCTCCTGGTGTGGGTTCTTCACGTTGCTCATGTTTTTAGTGACAGTTCTTGGATGTTTGTTATTATAAGATGTAGTTCTTTCTTCACTGCACTCTCCTGGTGTGGGTTCTTCACGTTGCTCATGTTTTTAGTGACAGTTCTTGGATGTTTGTTATTATAAGATGTAGTTCTTTCTTCACTGCACTCTCCTGGTGTGGGTTCTTCACGTTGCTCATGTTTTTAGTGACAGTTCTTGGATGTTTGTTATTATAAGATGTAGTTCTTTCTTCACTGCACTCTCCTGGTGTGGGTTCTTCACGTTGCTCATGTTTTTAGTGACAGTTCTTGGATGTTTGTTATTATAAGATGTAGTTCTTTCTTCACTGCACTCTCCTGGTGTGGGTTCTTCACGTTGCTCATGTTTTTAGTGACAGTTCTTGGATGTTTGTTATTATAAGATGTAGTTCTTTCTTCACTGCACTCTCCTGGTGTGGGTTCTTCACGTTGCTCATGTTTTTAGTGACAGTTCTTGGATGTTTGTTATTATAAGATGTAGTTCTTTCTTCACTGCACTCTCCTGGTGTGGGTTCTTCACGTTGCTCATGTTTTTAGTGACAGTTCTTGGATGTTTGTTATTATAAGATGTAGTTCTTTCTTCACTGCACTCTCCTGGTGTGGGTTCTTCACGTTGCTCATGTTTTTAGTGACAGTTCTTGGATGTTTGTTATTATAAGATGTAGTTCTTTCTTCACTGCACTCTCCTGGTGTGGGTTCTTCACGTTGCTCATGTTTTTAGTGACAGTTCTTGGATGTTTGTTATTATAAGATGTAGTTCTTTCTTCACTGCACTCTCCTGGTGTGGGTTCTTCACGTTGCTCATGTTTTTAGTGACAGTTCTTGGATGTTTGTTATTATAAGATGTAGTTCTTTCTTCACTGCACTCTCCTGGTGTGGGTTCTTCACGTTGCTCATGTTTTTAGTGACACTTCTTGGATGTTTGTTATTATAAGATGTAGTTCTTTCTTCACTGAACTCTCCTGGTGTGGGTTCTTCACGTTGCTCATGTTTTAGTGACAGTTCTTGGATGTTTGTTATTATAAGATGTAGTTCTTTCTTCACTGCACTCTCCTGGTGTGGGTTCTTCACGTTGCTCATGTTTTTAGTGACAGTTCTTGGATGTTTGTTATTATAAGATGTAGTTCTTTCTTCACTGCACTCTCCTGGTGTGGGTTCTTCACGTTGCTCATGTTTTAGTGACAGTTCTTGGATGTTTGTTATTATAAGATGTAGTTCTTTCTTCACTGCACTCTCCTGGTGTGGGTTCTTCACGTTGCTCATGTTTTTAGTGACAGTTCTTGGATGTTTGTTGTTATAAGATGTAGTTCTTTCTTCACTGCACTCTCCTGGTGTGGGTTCTTCACGTTGCTCATGTTTTTAGTGACAGTTCTAGGATGTTTGTTATTATAAGATGTAGTTCTTTCTTCACTGCACTCTCCTGGTGTGGGTTCTTCACGTTGCTCATGTTTTTAGTGACAGTTCTTGTATGTTTGTTATTATAAGATGTAGTTCTTTCTTCACTGCACTCTCCTGGTGTGGGTTCTTCACGTTGCTCATGTTTTTAGTGACAGTTCTTGTATGTTTGTTATTATAAGATGTAGTTCTTTCTTCACTGCACTCTCATGCTGTGGGTTCTTCACGTTGCTCATGTTTTTAGTGACAGTTCTTGGATGTTTGTTATTATAAGATGTAGTTCTTTCTTCACTGCACTCTCCTGGTGTGGGTTCTTCACGTTGCTCATGTTTTTAGTGACAGTTCTCGGATGTTTGTTATTATAAGATGTAGTTCTTTCGTCACTGCACTCTCCTGGTCTGGGTTCTTCACGTTGCTCATGTTTTTAGTGACAGTTCTTGGATGTTTGTTATTGTAAGATGTAGTTCTTTCTTCACTGCACTCTCCTGGTGTGGGGTCTTCACGTTGCTCATGTTTTTAGTAACAGTTCTTGGATGTTTGTTATTATAAGATGTAGTTCTTTCTTCACTGCACTCTCCTGGTGTGGGGTCTTCGAGCTGCTCATGTTGAGATCTCCAGTAGAAAACATCTTGACAGGAATAATTAAAAAATTCTCTTAACTATGTATTAATTTTTAGAAAATAATAAAGAGTCGGTGTTAATCTATCTTTTAGTATACTTTTAGTTAGACTTTTCTAAAAATTAAAGTATATTTCCTGTCAGGATATTAAAATCTAAGCAAAGCTAGGGATTTTTGTTGCTATCAGACTGGCATCTTGGCCACGCCTCCCACATATAAATTTCGTACCAGTAGTTGGATGTATGAAAATGTTGTCTTTAATAATATATTTATACTTTACACAATTTAAACATGGATACATTCCTTTCTTAGAAGCACTAACAAAACAGTGTTATTAACTTCCTTAAACATAATTGTTGGTTAAGTTTCTCCTTTTCTTATAAGAAAAATGTGGAACGCTACCAATAATGTCTTTTATTTCAGGATGAGCACTCAAAATACTCCACTTATTTCTGATTACATCTATCACTTAGTTCTGACATTATATGTTATAATATATCTTAAACTTACACGGTTAGATATTGTACTATCTCACTGATGTATTATATTTAAAATAAAGTCTAGCCCTACCATTTCTTTCCTTTTCCACATTAGCATTTATTTTACTTAGAAGGCTTTCTTCATAATTCCTTTCTTTAAAATCTTTATAGATTTCTTCTGTCTATGATAAACTTCTTCACAGGTGTTAAGCCTACTATACCTTAAATATTGGTTTGTAACTATACTTTTAAAAACATGGGGTGGATGCATACTTGATCTATGTAACAGTCTATTAGCTTGGACATCTTTTTTATGAACAGTGGTATGTACTGTACTATTTTCTTTAAATAAACATATGTCAAGGAAACTTATCTTCTCCATGGAACAGCACATTTTAAATTTCAAACAAAGTGGTAGTAGTATCTAAAAAAGTCACATATGTAACTAAATCATCATACCTTCCTGGCCATATTAAAAACACATAAGCCATGAAATGAGAATAAAATCCTACATACTTAGATCATTCATATTACCAAAAACATGCATTTTTCCCCAATTGCCTAAAGCCAAATTGGCATATGTATTGGCTACCACCGGATACCTGGTGATAAAGTTGTTGTTCAAACAAAAAAGCATTTCTCTCTAAAACTGTCTCAAGTAATAGACAAATAGTGTCAACCTTTCTAACAGTATAATCACTATTTTGACAAAGAAACTGTCCAACAGCATCTATATCAAAATTAATTGGTATTACTGTGAATAAGGATACAATGTCTAAAGTCACAAACAAATTTTCAGCATTAATATCATTTGTTTCAAACCATTTAGATAATTCATTAAAAAAATCTCCAGTTTATCTGATACAGCTTCTGATCTTATTTAGAAAAGGTCTAAGAACATATTCAAGATAAATGGAAATAGGTTCAGTGACCCATCCTTTACCTGAAACAATGGGTCACATTGGTGGATGCTCTAGATTTGTATGGTTTGTGAGGAGGCCATATAAGAATGGAGGAATTGGATATGTAGCTGATAGAAAGTTAAACAACTCAATAGTTAAGTCTTCAGATAAGTTGTAAGTCATAAATAATCATGTTAACAGTATGTATAACATAACTCAACTTACAAACATTAATCTCTTTAAAATCATTCTAATCTTGCAAAAAGTATTTCATGGTCTCAGTATACAAACTTTTATTTAAAATCACAACAGCCCCTCCTTTATCATCATTATCTTCTTTCGGCTGTTCCTGTTAGGGGTCACCACAGCGGATCACCTGTTTCCATTTCTTCCTGTCCTCTGCATCTTGCTCGGTCCAACCAACCACCTGCATGTCCTCTTTCACCACATCCATAAACCTTATCTTAGGCCTTCCTCTTTTCCTGTTACATGGTAGCTTCATCCTTAGCATCTTTTTCCCAATGTACTCAGCATCCCTCCTCAGCACATGTCCAAACCAACATAATTTTGCCTCTCTGGCTTTGTCTCCAAATCTTCCAACCTGGGCTGACCCTCTAATATACTTATTCCTAATCCTGTCCACCCTCGTCACACACAGTGCAAATCTTAACATCTTTAATTCTGCCACATCCAGCTCAAACTCCTGCCTTTTTGTGAATGCCACTGTCTCCAACCCATATAACATAGCTGGTCTCACTACCCTCTTGTAGACCTTCTCTTTCACTCTTACAGGTAGTCGTCTGTCACAAATCACTCCTGACATTCTTCTCCACCCACTCCATGCTGCCTGTACTCTCTTCTTCACCTCTCTTCCACACTCACCATTACTCTTAACTATTGACCCCAAGTATTAAAACTCATCCACCTTCGCCACCTCTACTCCTTGCATCCTCACCATTCTTCTATCCTCCCTCTCATTCACACACATATATTCTGTCTTAGATCTGCTGACCTTCATTCCTCTTCTCTCTAGAGCATATCTCCATCTCTCCAGGGTCTCCTCCACCTGTTGCCTACTCTCACTACAGATCACAATGTCATCTGAAAACATCATAGTCCATGGGGACTCCTGTCTGATCTCATCTGTTAACCTGTCCATTACCATTGCAAATAAGAAAGGGCTCAGAGCTGATCCTTGATGCAACCCCACCTCCATCTTAAACGCATCCGTCACTCCCACCGCAGACCTCACCGCTGTCATACTACCCTTGTACATATCCTGTACCATTCTTACATACTTCTCTGACACTCCTGACTTCCTCATACAATACCACAACTCCTCTCTAGGCACCCTGTAATATGCTTTCTCTAATTCTACAAAAACACAATGCAACTCCTTCTGACATTCTCTGGGGAAACAAATGTGGGTATGTTCAAGTGCGGAAAGCATAAAGTATGTTCGAAAGTGAAGAATATATCAGGTGACATGATAAATGTTGTGAAATATGTGGCTACAGATAGATTTAATTGTCTATCTTGTGGGGTAGTATACATTGTGGGATGCGGCTGTATATCCACAAGATTGTACATTGGTCAAACTAGATGTAAAGTGAAAACACGTATTCTTGAGCACTTGGTGGATGTTAGGAACTGTAGGTTGGATAACCCTATTTCTGAACATTTTCATAAAGTCCATGGGGGAGTCACTGAATCACTTTTTTTCTGTGTATTGGCTAAACCTGATTCTATAAGTGGTGGCAATTCTGTTCCAAAGTTATTAAACTTGGAAAGTAGATTTATATTGAACTTTGGCACACTTGCCCCTAGGGGCATGAATTTAGAAATTAATTTGAGTATATAAAATTGAATGTATGGAAATGTAATGTATCATGGTTCTTTAAAAATATTTTCTTAAAAAGTTAATTAATTAATTATGTAATTGATGCTTTTATAAAAAGTACTGCTGTATGTTGTGAATTCATTCCTGTGAAGGCTTGTATAGCCGAGGTACCAGAAGACATTAAATTTCAGCAGCTTGCAGCTCCAGTGTGTGGTCGTTCTTTTTTGATATTGCTTCTATGGTTTTTGAATATGTCTATTGAAGGAGCTGCAGTGTTTCCAGGAATTGGTAGCACTGAAAGAATTGGTAATGATTTTCTTTTTGCCAACTTATTACATGAGAGGGAAGAAAAGTTGGCTCGGTTTGATCCATGGTTGTTTCCAGTGAATGGTACATCTGATAAAAGGTATGACGAGCTGAAGAGACTGATGATTAAGGAAACCTCTCTATTTTATGATACTCGTCTCCTTGAAAAGTATGTTAGCCTTTCTGTGATGCCCAGAAGGTTTTGTGCGGACAAATTACCTGCTTTTCAGTTTGGGGAGGATGAGTAGGAGTTTCTGTATGAGTGGAAAGCCGTTTTGCTTCAATGTATGCTGGGCTGGCTTAAAATTCTGATAAAACGTAATCGGAAAGCTCTTGGTGCCATCCAACTTCAGATAGCAGAGGTACAGGAAGCTTTATTGAAAATCTGTCTAGCGAGATCTTTAAAAGCATTTCTCTTTAAAACTGTCTCAAGTAATAGACAAATAGTGTCAACCTTTCTAACAGTATAATCACTATTTTGACAAAGAAACTGTCCAACAGCATCTATATCAAAATTAATTGGTATTACTGTGAATAAGGATACAATGTCTAAAGTCACAAACAAATTTTCAGCATTAATATCATTTGTTTCAAACCATTTAGATAATTCATTAAAAAAATCTCCAGTTTATCTGATACAGCTTCTGATCTTATTTAGAAAAGGTCTAAGAACATATTCAAGATAAATGGAAATAGGTTCAGTGACCCATCCTTTACCTGAAACAATGGGTCACATTGGTGGATGCTCTCGATTTGTATGGATTTTGAGGAGGCCATATAAGAATGGAGGAACTGGATATGTAGCTGATAGAAAGTTAAACAACTCAATAGTTTAGTCTTCAGATAAGTTGTAAGTCATAAATAATCATGTTATTTCACATATTTATAATATGAATGATCTTTGCAAATCAGTAAAAAATTTGGAATGGGGTGCAGATTTTTATTGGGCTACAGTTGACATCAAGGCTCTGTATATGAGCATTAAGACTTCTTGGGGCTTAGAAGCAGTCAGTAAAATTTTAGGTGAAGGACCACGTTCATCCTTCCTCATTTTGCTGCTTGAATTCGCACTTACCCACAATTATTTCCTATGTGACAATAAAGTTTTTCTACAGAAAGAAGGTATAGCAATGGGGATGAATTTCGCCCCCCACTTATGCCATTCTGTTTATGTCTTACTTTGAAACTACAGTTATGTACACTCTAGAATTTTTTCATAAATCAGTCATCTTATATCGCAGATATATAGATGATTTGATTTTTGTATGTAAAGGAAACACTCTTGAATTTGGTAGATTCATTCATTTACTAAACCAAAATAGGTTTGGTTTGGAATTTACATTTGATGTTAACATGAGTGTTATACAATTTTTGGACATTGAGTTGTACGTAGATATTCATACTAAAGTTCAGCATAGACCTTTTAAGAAAAAGACAGCCACTAATAACTTTTTGCATGCTAGTAGGGCACACCCACCTCATCTTATTGAGGCACTTCCATATGGTGAGCTAAAGTGTATTTTTGAGCATACCTCTGAGAATTATCTTTTGGAACAAGAATTTTGTGATGTTAAGGCAAGACTTATTGCTCGTGGGTACTCTGAGACTTCTATTGATAGAGGTAGAAGTAAGTTGGATAAGAATATTGGTCAAAGTGATGGTAGATATGCTCAAAGATCTTGTAGATCTATGATGAGCCATTATGGTGATGATGATGACAAAAAATCTTTTTTGTAATTAAATTTTCACCTTTCTCTGAAGTTTTGAAAAGTGTGGTGGATAATTTATGGCCTATTGTCTGTTTTAATGATGAAGTAGGCCATCTGTTTCCTAAAAAAGTGACCTTTTCATATGGGAGGTTCCCAAATTTAAAAGAACTACTTAGTCTGAGATATAACATTGGTTCTAAGGGAAAAAAAATGTGGGTATGTTCAAGTGCGGAAAGTATAAAGTATGTTCGAAAGTGAAGAATATATCAGGGGATGTGATAAATGGTGTGAAATATGTGGATACAGATAGATTTAATTGTATATCTTGTGGGGTAGTATACATTGTGGGTTGCAGCTGTTTACCCCCAAGATGGTACATTGGTCAAACTAGATGTAAACTGAAAACACGTATTCTTGAGCACTTGAGGGATGTTAGGACCTGTAGGTTGGATAACCCTATTTCTGAACATTTTCATAAAGTCCATGGGGGAGTCACTGAATCTCTTTTTTTCTGTGTATTGGCTAAACCTGATTCTATAAGTGGTGGCAATTATGTTCAAAAGTTATTAAACTTGGAAAGTAGATTTATATTTAACTTTGGCACACTTGCCTCTAGGGGCATGAATTTAGAAATGAATTTGAGTATATAAAAATTGAATGTATGGAAATGTAATGTATCATGGTTCTTTAAAAATATTTTCTTAAAAAAGTTAATTGATTAATTATATAATTGATGCTTTTTTAAAAAGTACTGCTGTATGTTGTGAATTCATTCCTGTGAAAGCTTGTAATGCCGAGGTACCAGAAGACATTAAATTTCAGCAGCTTGCAGCTCCAGTGTGTGGTTGTTCTTTTTTGATACTGCTTCTATGTTTTTTGAACATTCTCTGTACTTTTCCATCAACACTCTTAGAGCAAACATCGCATCTGTAGCTTGCTTAATTATTATGCTTGGTTCACGTTTCAGTTTTAACAAAGCTTCATGCTCCTGTTTAGTTAAGTTAAACTTCTTAACTAAATTATCCTTCATATATAAATCACACAGCTGTTTCTCACAGATATCATTAAAAGTAGTGATTATAGGAGAGCTTACTGGCACAAAGATAGTAAACCTTCTAAGCACATTAGTTGAATAACTATTGTCTTTAAAAATTAACTTAAGATTCGAGTTCTGAACAAACAATTTAAGGTCAGTAAGGGTGTCTTCAAAATAGTCACTATTACAGCGTATAAAATGCAGACCTTTGCATAGTAATAGTATATATCAAGTTCTGACAGAACAAAGTTCAATAAATTTACAACAACCTTCTCATTTACTGGTTTCATCTTCTGGAACGACTCTTTGTCTGTGCCCCACTGTAGTTTCTTCCGATCATTTCACCTCTTATTCTTGTTCTTCCTTGAGACTCTGTTCATGTCTGATTCTCCACTCTTTCCAGTAACTGGAATGAAATCACAGTCTGTACTGGACAAAAACCCTCATTCACAACTGGAGGGTTAGAGTTGGACTGGGCAGTCACATCAGCCTTCTCCACTTCTACAACTCTCTAATTGATTAAGTTGCCGATAGCAGAAGAAGAGCCAGAAAGAGGGATGTTTAAATTATTATTATTATCGCTGTTAGTGGGCACTGAGGTTTCAAATATATCTAAAGCATACATTGAAGCTCTCAAAGCTACATTGAAGCTCTTCCCTAATAAAAACCTTGTCTTCTGGTGGTCATGAGGAAAGAAATAATAGCAGACGGTTATCTCATAGGTAAGTAGAAATATTCACCTTCTGCTTTGAATTAGTTTCATATTAAGCATATTTTGTATACTCAGCTGGTGAACTTTGTATGGCAGAGTAATATGCTAGTGCAAAGATCACAAGTGGAACACTAACAGAATTGTGTTATACAAAGGATTCACTAGTGATAGAGACACCTTGCCTCTGCCTATTTGTCTTCTTTATGTGATGGAAATTTAGTGTAAAGGTTAAGGCTACAAGTTCCTACTTTACTATGGTTTATAAACCATTGATTGCATTTTTTATGCTCTCAATGTATGCAGTTTGACTCTGTGCATGTCAAGCAAATTAAATATCCCAAGTCACTCCTGAACAAGTGCCACTGCACAATACTTCTAAACTGATTGTCAAAAATATAGTTTATAAGCACATATTCTTTTACATTGATAATCCCTACATTTTGAATACCTTTCCATATGGATCATACAAGCTTCCTTGGAAGACACAGACCACACTTACATAAATATGAATGGAAGGCTGTTACTGGAGCTTTATTTATGGAATTCAAAAAAGAGTGCTTGATAAGATCATTCAAACTGATGTTGATTTTCATTCATTCCTCAACAGATGGGTTTGGATCTGATCCTCAGATCCACCTTAGCCTTTACTATAGCTCATGGTAACCATAAAGCTCTTAAGCTTCTTCCTTTCCCACAATGCACTAACCTCTAGCATACCCCAGATAACATTTGCCACTTTTGTGAAATAGACATGGTCATTTGAGCTCTTGAGCTTATTGTCAGATAAGTATATTTTAGTTGCAATTTTCCCTATATATTTTGTTTTACACTTAGCATATCCCTTATATATATGCCATTGATGGTATTTTAGTATATAATTATCTTTTTTTGAATTAACTTTTCTTTGCACTTTTCAGTGTACTCTTGCATACCATTGTTGGTATTTTTTCCTCCCTTGCTCTTGTTCTTATTTCTCTTGTCCTTAATTTAAAAAAAACAAAAACGGATTTTTCTAGCTATATTTTTTCTTTCTATTTTCAAAGATGTCTGAAAAAGGCCCATTGGGATTTAGGAAATGTAAAAATTGTAGTTATAAGCTTTCTCTCTCAGATGCACATGATTTATGTGTGTATTGCCTGAGCCCAGACCACTTTTAAATAGACTGTTCTATTTGTAATAATTTTAACCCACAAGCTATTGCAGATCACAAGAACAAGTTGATTTTAAAAGGTTTGTTACCATCTGCCCTTTTCCGAAGCAATTACTGGGGATCAATCCCCAATACTATTTCTAAGGGCACTTCAAAAAAGTCCACGAAAACATCTGTCTCTTCTACTCCATCCAAAGGCTTCTATATTGAAAGCAGTTTCCAGAGCTCCAAAAACATCTTAAGATCCAAGTATGTCGGACCCAAGGCTTCTCCCAAGAACTCAGTACTCACCAACCATTGAAGCAGTGCCTCCTAGGGGCCCATCTCTATTTTTGAAAAGACAACATTCAAAATCTCCTTCTTTAGCCTCCTGTCATTCTTCTGGGAGTCTTACTGAAGCTGATGTGGATAGGATAATGAGGAGAGTTCTCTCGCTGCAGATATGGATGGGTGTTCTCCTGGTTACTACCCCTTTGGGTCAGGAAGCCTTGGTTTTCTCTACCCCTCCACTATTGCTCCTTTTCCAATCCAGCAGTCCATTTTGGAGCTCTTGGATCTGAATTTTCTGAGGTCATCTGGTTCGGATCCAAGGATTTTTTTTATACTCGGCTCTGAGGATTTCTTTGAGTGCTCAGGCTCAAATGAGTTCAGAGCCAGATGACTCTTGGGAAAATAGCATCCCTGCCAGATTTGAGGTGTTGGAGTCAACTCTGAAGTTGTCAGAGCTGTCTCTACCCCTCAAAGCCTCGGAAATGGACCTCTGCCTCAAGTGGAATGCCTTCAGGGCAGATGGAGCTGATGGGGTAGAAGCATGGTTTCTTAGCTCCACTGGCTTCCTTCTCCCCTGGACATTCTATTTTTGAGGTGATAGAGAGTTTTCTCTGCTTCAGCAGGACAGACAGTCTCTCTGCCCCTTGTATCTCCCTTCAGGATTTCATGTATCTATGCACCTTGAGCCTCAGCATTTGACTCCACAGGGATAGCCAGCCCAAACTCTCCAAGCTACCCAGTAGGGTATCACCATCTCTTCTGATACTTCTCTAGAGCATCCCACCAAAGATGTACCTCAGAAAATAAAGTGGAAATGGAGGCACTTAGATTCCCCACAGGAATTTGTCACTGATGATACTAATTTCAACATAAGGGAATGGCAGCCAAAATCATCACCAAAAGACACCTCATTTGGAGACATCCTAGAGATCCTTAAACAAAGGGGTGGTTGGTCCTAACAATCCTTCTCCATTCTCCAAGGGAATCAGTGTTCCTGGAGGCATGTGGATCTGGCCCTTGTACCTCCTGAGTGACTCTGCCCACTAATGAGCTCATTAATTTGATCTCTAAGTGGGCATGGAAGGATTCTATTTCTGTTGTACCTATGCCCAACAGATGGGATTGGATTCTGGCACCACCTGCAGGAATGGAGTTTTGGAGTAAGGAAGTACCTGTGAATACTATGGTCATGGTGGAGGCCACTAAGAAGGAACTTGCAGAACAGAGTCTCACTGTCCACCCCCCCCCCCAACAGGGAGGCTAGGGATTTGAACAGATTCAGGAAGCATGTCTATGCTTCAGCAAATTTTGCCATCATTTCACTGAACTACCTGGCACACTTTACAAGACTCCAGAGGGAAGTGATTAAGGAACTGTCAAAAATCCCTTTGTGAGACTACTAATTCTGAGACTCAGGCTTCTGTGGCCTCACAGTTGTCAACCCTTTGGACCATTTCAAATTTGTCTGTGGAGCTTATCTCTCATGCAGCTGAAGGTACCTCAAGGGCAGTTGGTTCAGGCATTTCCATTAGGAGGCATGCCTGGATGCACTTGTGTAGCCTTTGTGGAGTCTTTCAAATCCTTTTTCATCAATGTTCCTTTTGATGGAACTTCTTTGTTTGGCCCCAAAGTAAAGGACACACTATCCTGGTGTGAGCAGGATGTAAAGACCTTCTCTGCAGTGGAAGTACATTTTTTGACCCCTCAAAGGTCCTTATCTACGAACCAATGGGGAAGACAAAAAAATATGGTTCATAAAATCCCATGGTCCTTTCCAAAATCCACATGGAGATAGTTCCCCCAGAGACTAACTCTATCATGATAAGTCTCTGCTGTCCAATCAAAGTCCTGTTATTAGAGCAGTGGTATAAGCCAGAGAGGAAAAAGCATCAACCCTAGGATAGGCATGTGCACACTACCTGCTTGCGCCATCAAGCATTTAAGTTGCTAGTCAAACTCAGGTCATCTGAGTTATAGTTATAGTTATAGTTTAATTTCCCTAAGCCAACAGTGCAGGCTATATTTTATCTTGCTGTTCTTTCAGATAAGCCTTTTAACTTTACTTCTTTGATGCCACAAAATGCATGTAATTCCAAGTTTCAAAATAAACTAGTTTGGATCACCTTAAATTTTATTATCCCTTTATAAGATCACTTCCCACTTCCTAATGTTTCTCTCTTACACTCCTTCCACTTCTACTCCTGTCTGTTCCATATTGTACCATTACCTACTTTGCATTGCAAACGAGGTAACCATTGTTCAAACTGAGCAGCTTACCAATAATAGTACACATTATATTAACATATATAAAAATATACATATACATGCATATATATATATATATATATATATATATATATATACATAGCTACATGTATACATATATATATATATAGAGAGAGAGAGATAGATAGATATAGATATCGATATAGGATATGTACCTTGAAGATCACCTCTGAACTGTCCAGATTTTTGCAAAATATCCAGATTTTTGCCTTATATTTTTGATCTGTTCTTCATAAAATGTGTGATTTTCTGGATTTTTGCAGCAAGTCAGTGAGGACTGAATTCACTAAATAATGACAGGCTTTTGAGTTGCAAACTTCACATTGTTCAGAAAATGCATTGTAACACAAGACCTTTATTGTAGCAACTTTCTCAGTTTATAAGAGCAATATTTAAAATGAGGAAAGCTATCACCAGCATGGTAGAACCAAGCATAAACTTCTACACAAAATGCTAATGAGAAATACTACAACCAGCAAGGCAGTACCAAGCATATGTTTCTACACATCTGATAATGAGGAATGCTATCATCAGCATGGTAGAACCAAGAATAAATTTCCTCACTCATGCCAATGAGAAATGTTGTCACCAGTGTGGTAGTACTAAGCCCATGCCCCCTCCCTAACAATCTTATGCATTCAATTGCCTGCAAGTCTCCACTGCTTAAGATGGAACAGCAGACATAACCACATCCTTCTTCTAGGATTGACCACCTAAACTCAGGTTGTCTGGGTCATAGTCAGGGCTTTATCCATATATGTCTCAGAGTCAGGGTCTGTGCTCATAAATGTAACTGAAACAGCTCTGGACATATTGCTGAAGGTGATCATTTTTATAAAGAAGTTCAGAAAATGCATTTAGTGCTATTGGAGAATTGGAATACATGACTGCTTTTCCTCATTTGCAGAATGAATCATTTTATAGTTTATCATTTGTAAATCCAGTATTTATTTTAACTGAGGTGTTCGCTGAATACCAGAAATAAGAGTAAAGCATTCCCATTTGCCACTGTGCACCTAAAACATGATAATATCCTATGCTGTAGCTCATTTTGCTGTTACTTATTCCTTAAGTATACTTTCACTACCATAATTGTAGTAATAGATTTAGGGGAAAATATCAGTTATCATATAAAACAATAATAGCAAACACATATTAATTTAGTTTAAAACCTTTTCAGTCACAGACTACAATTCATGAGCTGACTGGTATACAGATATGAATCTTTTCATGTTGATAATATGCGTGTTTATTTTACTCATTCTTTAACAATATACTCTGTCAAAATCAGAATCAGTAAGGAATACAACCAATGCCTTGTGTTAAATATTACAAGAAAATTATCCATGTTATGTAAACAACCATTTCTTTAAGTACTCAAATGACCTTATGTTTTACTAGTAACACTCTACAAAACTGCAGCTACAATGCATTTATAAAACACAGTTATAAAAACAGGCTTTCGTGTGTTTTGAAGATTGATATAGTATTCCTGTGATTAGTACAATAAAATAACAATGATTATGTTTATTTTAACAATGAAATACTAAACTAGTGACTGCTATTTAAGAGAGTTTATTCACTTGGGTATGTGTTGTCATGTCTGCATGTGTCTGTATGCATGTTTATTTATGCAGCAAGAGGTTTTAGGAACAGTAAATATCTTATTTTCTCATTTTCCTAACTGTAATCAGGAAGTGGATTGTTTGTACAGTTGTACAGTGAAACTAGTTTATCGGTGCTGGACTGGTTAAAAAAAGCAAAACAAAACACTGCACTAATGATATCTACTAAGGCTGATCAGGGCTGCCTCCATTTTACATCTACAAAGTATGTACATTTATTTAAAGCATTTCTGACGTCCATTTCATATCACAAAAAATAATTTACACCAATGGATATGATGGAAATCAATGGTAAACAGTATAAAATCTCTTTTGCACTGATTATTAAGAAAAAATGTTAAAACGTATGATTTAGAAGGGGCAAACCATATGTCATAAATGTCATAAATGAGATTAATGGTGTTCAGGCCCAACGGCTGACCAGGAACACTGATTCCTCAAATTGGGATCAAAAACATTAGTGCCCATCCATAAATCAACATTAGGGTTAAAAATATTAATAATTTTGGATTTTCTGCACCACAAAAGTTTATTTCATAAAAACAGCAACCTTATTGAAATAAAAGAATGCATATGCTAACTTATAATTGGTCTCATATGCAACTTTAAATCATGATTCTTGAGTGATGAGTTACCTTCATAAGTAATAATACTCAATGTGGCTTACAGAAAAGAGTCATGAAATATACTGTATGCAACTATCATTTCATCTATAATAAAATTATAATGTATGGTGTAAAGATTTAATTATTTACATTGCTCAGAATAAGTAAACTATTGCTTGTAAATTTCCTTTGGACTTTTTCTAGATTTATAGGTAAGTACTTGGCTAGCTTCCCTTGTGGATCATTTAAGCTTAGTTAATTTCCCTTAATGAGAATCAGATCCAGTACTTCTTACTTTTAAGGTGAACTCCTTAATCATTATACCAGCTACCATCCTACAAATATGATAATTCTCCTTTGGAATAAATGCAAAAACAGCTATTATATTCAAGAATTGCTGTAATATAGTTTTTAGTGGAACTAGGATATGCCAGATGGTAGCAGTTCATATGTAAGATAATGGCTAGACATTCAATTTTGAATGAAGAACGTAAGCTTCCTGAGCTCTAGTTTAAAAGAAAACTCCATGGCAAAGATGATTCCTTTTTCAGATCCTTATTGAAGGTAACCATGATGAGTGCTTTCATTAATTGCTAGACTTCTTCAGATCAAGCCATTGTAATAGGGTTTTTAAATGCAACAGCGAGTGGGGGGGGTTAAGCAGTCTGACTGGACTCAAAGCAAGGGTGTGTGTTAGTGTGTAAGTGTGTGATTGGTGGGACAAAATCCAAATAATGTGTGTGTGTGTGTGTGTGTGTGTGTGTGTGTGTGTGTGTGTGTGTGTGTGTGTATTTGTGTGTCATTGGTGGAATAAAATTCACCTAATTTGCATATAGAGTCCTAGGCTGTCTGCTGTCTCCAATACCCACTGTTTTCAAAATCTTTAACAATTATACACTAAAATACAGGCTTGTTTCAGGAAATTAATATGTTTTTAAAAATAGTCAGTTTCTTTATTTTCGCTTCTTATGGAAAGTAAGCAAGGAGCTACATCTTTTATGAGGCAATAATGATTCATCCTGGACAGCTACCTCTAAGCAGTGGCCAGCTAACTACCGGGACATGCTTGACGCACTGTGAAGGAAATGGCATGTTTTTTTTTAATATTTTTTTATGTGTACTGAAAAGGACTTGCTATAGTATAATTTTCTAATTTGTATTTTTCACGTGTTGCTTTTCTACTGAATGTTTACTGGTTTGATTCTTGCTTCTAGTTTATTATCTACTTCTGCTACTAAATTAGCGTGCACACAAAAATATCTAAGGAAGCGCACTAGCAGTGAGTGAAAGTGCTCCTTCTGTCATTGATTAATCTCACATCAAACACCTCACTCCCCTTCAAACACCTGGTATTATGACTATAACAGAAAAGCAGGCATAATCCTCGTGGCACAGATATTATTGGAAGTTTTTGGCATGAGATGCCCTGTATAAACTGGCCAACCAATCCCTATTGCCCAATAAAAGACTTAGCCCCTTGCTTCCATAAGAAATCACATCATACCCACTTGTCTCATGGTATGACTAACTATTGCCTCAGTATGTTTACCAAAAGAGAAATTATTACGTGTCATTATGTCAAGATCTTTATAATGACCAACTTCTTTTCAACATGACTTTAAACAGATGTTATAACTTGTTTAAATTATACCAAAATATATAAGTGAGCATTTATACTACACTTCTGGTCCATTAGCTGAGCACAAATTGTTAAATCATCCAAATAATTATTAACAAATCTTATGTCAGTTTAATTTGATATTACAGACTATACTTTTAAATCATCAGTATATTTCAGGTATAATAGCCCACACAACATTCAACAGTATGAGTCCCAGAACTGAACACTGAAGGATACCAGTTGTAACCAGAAAAGACTAAGAGTGAGTACCCATAACAGTAAGCAGTTGGATTCTGCCTGGCAACTACTTCATTATCCATCTGGTGGTGTAGGGACTGATGCTAGCCTTAACTATAGCATTATGAATTATCATGAGGCAGAGAGTCAAAGGCCTTAGCCATCTGAAGATACAGTACTCAGTGCTATCTGTCCATCTTCCGTTGTTAAAAGACGAGCTCGTAAAATTCTGGTAAATTACTTAAAGGTGACTCACCCTTATTAAATCCGTGTTTGAATAAATCTAATAGTTCAAGATTATTAGAGTGATTTTTAATATCCATAATACAATGCTCAAAACATTTATCAGCAACTGACATCAAACTAATAAGGCTGAATTTTTGTACCTTATCTCTTTTCCTTTTTTTTGTAAACTGGGGTGACATATGAAACTTTCCAAGAATTCAGGACCAAACCTGTAAAAAGTAACATATTAAACATTAGTTTTATAATAGGCAAAGGTATATCTTTTATGTTATATAGAAGAATGGCAGGGACATTTTCCAGGTCCATAGATGTTTTTT
The DNA here is from genome assembly GCF_019279795.1 of Protopterus annectens. Lineage (NCBI taxonomy): Eukaryota > Metazoa > Chordata > Ceratodontiformes > Protopteridae > Protopterus > Protopterus annectens. The sequence continues at coordinate 151,770,448 of NC_056725.1, forward strand.
TATTTATTTTTTTATCATTTTAAGTGCTTTCCTTATACTAAAAGTTTAACTAAATGGACATGGAGAATGATCATTAAATTGATAAGTTCTTTTTGCAACTGTGTCATTGTACTGTAAAATGAATATAGATGCAAAGATTAAATTTATTTACAATTTGTTTACCATCACTAACAGCAAAGTTATTGATTTTAAAGTGCTGAACATATTTTGGTTAGTCAAGTTTCTTTAAATATATTTACTAAAATTCTTACATACATACAAATATTTCAGGAATAGGCATTAACACCCTTCTAGCCTCTAGTGTCCATGTTGCTCTTAAAATATCTAAACTGCTGCTTGTTTAAATGTCATTTGGTAGTCTATTTCATGTATCTGCTACTCTGTCAGAGAACCATTTAGTACACCTCACATTCCTATATAATATTTTACTTGCTGCCACAAGATTACACTGGTGTTCAGAAATAGAAATGTGAAAGGCTCACACATGTATGTATAAGCTTCACTGGACATTTATCCCATTGTACTCCTGCTTTATTTTTTTGTTTTAATTAAGAAAAAGAAAAGTAATTCTTTTAGCCATAAGTACAGTACATAATAACATTATACTACAGGATTTACACACATATTTCTAAATACACATACCCATATGACCTCTGAAGTTTATCAGAGGCTGGTATGTGATGCATGAAATATCTTACACTACAGGGTGACAGAAGGAGTTTTATGTGTTACACCAAAGGCATCAACCATGAACTGAATCGCCTAAACCAACAGTGCATGATATTTTGTTGTCATTCAAACCAGACCCCCCACAAATGATTCAGTGAGCCAGATTAATTGTCTAAGTCTCTGCTGAATAGAGATTTAGGTAGTTTGCAGGGAATTTTACGAATGGAAAGTAATCAGAGTATTTTTTTCCTGTAGCTATAGAGGTAAATTTGAATGTTTCATGTTGGTGTGTATGTGTGCTTGTGTGGATATTTTTATTAATGGCAGTTAATTACTACAACATATTTTAGAATTTAAGTGAAGCTTAAGTTAGGATTTGTTATTTTCATGGTTTAGTTATATCTTTGCTGCCATTCTTTGAGATTCAGAAAGGCTTACCTGGATGTGGAAGCCTTATCTTGGAAAGGTTCTGCATATCAGTAAGTCCTTAGGCCTCATATGCTGCTCTGTAGTGATGGTTTTCCTCTCATGGGACTGTAGCAAGACATCAATCTTGTAGGCGAAGCCACATGCTAATGCAGCAGTCTTTTGGAGTGACTATTGCTTAATTAACAATGTGCTGTCCCTAGGAAATGTTCATGGAGCCCACGTTACTTGGCCAAGTGATTCATGGGATTGCTCAGCTGAATACAATTTAACTCTAGAAGTAAAAAGTGAATGCCTTCATATTATTAGCTGTGGATGCACTCACAGTGCAGATACGCCCAGCAAACCATGGGGGAGGGGGTATGTGTTTTGACAATTGTGTGTATGTCTGTAGGTGCATGAATGAGGCTGAAAGAATGGTTATGTGTGTGTGTGTCTGCACAGGTATGTGAGTGAGTGTTTCTTTCTGAGCAAGTGGAGTTTGTGGATGAGTGAATGTATGAATATATGGGAGTGAGTGTGTGTGTGTGTGTGTGTGTGTGTGTGTGTGTGTGTGTGTGTGTGTGTGTGTGTGTGTGTGTGTGTGTGTGTGTGTGTGTGTGTGTGTGTGTGTGTGTGCACAGGTGTCTGAATATGTATGTGTTTGTGTGTAGGGAGGTGCCTCTGCTAATGTGATACATGGGCTAACAGGAAGGGCTGCAGAGTAGGCAGGTCTGGCAGTACAGTGTTCAATTCAGAGACATGATAATGAGTTTCTAATATGGTGCACCTGTGTGACACCTTCCCATGTTTCCAAATCAGAATTTCTTGTTCATAGGTTCATAGGTTCATACTAAGCTATCTGCCCAAGGGCATTTATAAGCCTAGCCCATAGTTATGTGTGGCTTTTACCCCTTAGCTTTATAAAAACTATGCTATTATATTGCTTTGCCTCTCTGTCAAGCAGCAGTGACACTGAAGGAGCTGGGGTATATCTCTGCCATCCCTTGGTCAAGAATCCATTGGTCACTTGAACTCAGTGCTCTCTCTGCCTGCTGCATGGATTTTGTTTTGTTCCACAGCATTTCTTCTCTGGGTGATGGATCTGTCCCTCCAGCACGTTCTAATAATAACGTTTATGTCTTTCTCGTGCTCTTGAGTGTTGGTGATTTTGATTTAGATTTTTTGTGATTCATATTCATATTGAGGTTTGGGTGACATGCCTTATATGTCAGGCACAGGTCACCCTCTGAGAGCTTAAGCGGTATGAGACTGAAGCTGGAGTTCTTTTCTTTTTAGCTTTTTGCTGATAATTTTTTTTTTGTTTTTTCTTTGAATTTTTTTTTTTTGAGACTATTCCACTGCAGGTGAGGGGCTAGGGGTATTCCAAATGGGGCATTGGGGCAATCATGAGATGATTAGGTCTATGGAATGATGATACTCAATCATTGGATCCCTGATCCTAGATGTGAATCCCTTCATGATCATGAATCTATAAACTTGTCCCTACATACACATCCAGCTGATGTAAATCAAAGCCAAGGCTACTGTCAACCTGGAGTACTTCCCTGATGACTGTTTCTGCTGTGCTCAGTGGATTGCACCTTTGGGCTTGGGTAGTGCTCGTTTACCTTTAATATGACTATGCATTTCTTGGCGTTTAACTTTAGGCCATGGCTCTGGCACACCAGTTCCATTTCTGGGGCCCTTCCCTCATGTTCTGGTGTGTCAGTTGATGTTTCTTTTGAGGCCCTTCTGAAGGATATGCAGTCATCTGCAAACTTTGTCGTCACCCTCCTGCCTGTGGTGTTGAACTGTGACAAGATGCCGAGACAGTGGACCCTTGGTACTTCAGAAAGTGGACCACCTTTGAAAGAGTGGACCCAGGACTGATCCTGTGGGACTTTTGACCTGACCTTGCTCTGGGTTCTGTCCAGCTTGTGATGTATCTGTTTACATTGGTTCTGTCTTTATTCAGAGTTACCTCTTGGGGGTATTGTATATGGGACCTTTGTGAAGTGAGGTGTTCGGTCGATGTTGCCTGGTCCTCTTGTGAAGCCCAAGGCCCTTGGCTCAAAACTGGAAGTAGTTTAGTCCTGTAAATCTGCCCTTGACAAGTTTAAATGCATGATCTCCAAACTTGAAAAAAAAGTCTGCAAGTTGGAAGTTCCATTAAAATTATGTTTATCTTATTTATTGTTTCATTATGATCCTCTCCATGGCTTTGCAGCTAATGCCTGATGTGGCTTCCATTGGCTTCCCAGAAGTGGCTTGTGAGTTGGCGCGGGGCACCCACAGGAGGGCCATCCCCCCTGGAGAGCTTGGATCCCGAGGTGAGGCTGAGACGTTCAAGATCCTTTGGGTTTATGTTAATCACTCATTGAGTATGGGAGACACATTGGACACCATCAGCTGGGCACACCATGCATTCAGCAGGGATTCTCACTTAGTTCATGGGAGAGACAGGGGGCAGATGGGGTTACTGGGTTTTGGGCTTCTCATTTATAGTGGTGGGGGAGGGGGAGGAGTTGAGTTTGTACTGAAGTCCTCATGATGTATGTGTGGTGTTTGTGTAGGTTCATCACTTGAACATGAACTAATTCTGAGCATATCTGGGAGTTTATCCTGGGGTTTCCTTCAATAAGTGAAATAATTTAGTTCTAGGCTAGTTTTTTGAGTTTTTTTTTTTTTCTCACCTTTGTCTCTTTTTTTTTTCCTTTGAGCTTTTTTTTTTCTCTCAAAATTTCTTAGTATGTTTTTCCTAGGATCTTTTTGCTCTTCCTTTTATCTTAGCTCAGCTGTTTTCTTTTCTTTTCTTGTTTTTTGGGCCTGGTACTACCTTTTGTACTAAAGAGTGTTAGTTTTGTTTGGGATTGCTGGGTGATCCATGCTGTCCTGTCTCCTTGCCAGTCTGGATTTGCTGGTAAGAGGTTTTTTTGTAAGTGTACAGTCGGTTTAGGGGAATAGGTTACTTGAGACTAGTTTTGTCTTTGGAAGTGGTCACTTTTTTTTAGAAGTGTGGGTGGTTTTTTTTTTAGAATCAGGGGGAAGGGGAGAGTTTTTTATTGATCTGATTGAGATTCTCAGGGGTTGGTGGATGTGATCTTTGGTGTGGGGGTTGGGGCTGAGATGTGTTCAAGATGATGAGCAGCATTTCTTGATGTCTCTTGGTGGGTTGTTCTTATGGTGTTTGAGTGGTTGAACTCCAGGAACCTTCAGTTTGGAGTGGTTTGTTTTGAGTTGGGCTGGCAGTCTATATTAGTTGAGTGAAGTCACTAGTTGAAGTGACCTTTGAGAGAGGTTGGGCTATGCTCAAATAGTATGGAAGGCCATGGAGGGTTCAGCTGAGAGCAGGATGTTTTCATGAGGTTCCGCATGCTTGCCTTTGTCCCTGAGGGTTTGCCAGCACCTGAGCTGAGTTGATTAGATGCATGCTTTGCCAAACCTTCCTGTGGTGTGTGGTCTCGCTTTATGGAGTTGGACATTACTTGCCTCCTTTTGTGGTTGTCCCACCAGAATGGCCAGAGCATGAGTTTGGGGGCTGAAAGGTGTGAGTGGGGTGCCTTCATATGCCTTTTGTGTCATTTCTGTCACAGGGGTGAGACCAGCTGAGATTCTCCTTATGAGAAGGGCCTCAGTTCTCCATACTGATGACTGAGAGCAGGGGCATTGAGTTTTTCTGTGTTTCTTTTTTTGTTTTTCAGTTTGGTTGTTATTCACTCAAACAGCACTGGGTTTTTTGAGTAAGGAAAAATTCTCTGAATCCTGACTTTATTTTTATATAGCTTCAATGGAATTTGCTTTATTTTACTAAAATGCAATTTTCTGATTGTGTAACTGTAGTTAATGTTTTCATTAGCTTTTTTTTTTACTTGATTTAGGTGGTTACTGTTGTTTTTGTATAATTTGTGTACATATTGTGAATGAGAAATTCAGTATGTGTTATAGATTTTTCTTTTTTACTTAAGATTTTAAATTAAATTAAATGTAGATTTCTGTCTGGATTCCTATATTTTTTTGGAAGCAGTGTCACAATGTCTCTTTCTTATGTATACTGTACATTATGTAAAATAACCGAGTTCTGAATGGGAAATGCAGTGTGTTTCAGGTTTTTTTTTTCATTTTATTTAACATTTTTTTAATTAAATTAAGGATAGCTATGAGCTTGGTTGTTGCTTCAGATGGGTTGATAAGTTTTGGTAAGTGTCAACATCTCTTTTTTGAGTTTTTAGAGTGTAAAACATACTTTAATTTTGCTCTCTCTCTTTTCACACTCTCTCTCTCTCTCACTCTATATATATATATATATGTATATATATATATATATATATATATATATATATATATATATTTATTTATTTATTTATTCCAGTTTGGTGACCGGGGAGGTCCATTGGGCTCGAGATCCAGTTTTCAGTGGAGGCCTGGGGAGAAAAGCTCCACATAGCATTATAATGTTCATTTTGATTAAGCAGTGAAGTTCTATATCACAACTTACATAACAAAACAGACATGTAGAAGTATCATGTTTCACCTTCACATAAACAAGTTGAAAAATAGCAATAGAAAAAGAGTCAATATAAGTTACATTCAAATATGTAGTTGTACACTTTTTTTTTTTTATTTGAAGGAAGGGTAGTTGCTAAGGGTGAGAGGTAGGGGGGAGATTAGTTGTAGTTTCTAGGTTGGGTATAAGTGAGGGGTGATTAGGAGGGAAGAAGGTCAGCCAGGAGAGAAGGAAGAGGGGAGGTTGGGAGGTGAGGAGAGAGTAGTGCAGTTACAATGCCTGTGATGAAATAGGTAGGAGTGGAATAGTCTTTTGAAAGTGTTTAGGTTGTCACAAGCTCTCAAAGTGGAGGACAGGGAGTTCCATTTTTTAGCTAAGGTATAGGAGAGTAAAAGTTGACCAGCAGGGTGTTTAGGTTTGTGGATAGTAATAAGGTTTTGATGAGTGGATCTAAGAGGTCTTGGAGGGCTATAAGGTAGGAGGATATTGGATAAAGAGGGGCAGCTGGTCGGTTGAAATATTAATTTATGGGCTGTGGCAATTTGGAGGAAGTTTAGTTGATTTGAGAGTTCAAGCCAGTTTAGAGTTAGTAGTGAGGAGCAGTGGTGAGAGGAGGCCTTTGCTTTTGTGGCAAACCTGGAGATTTTGTTGTAGCATACTTCTAGTTTGGAGGTAAGAGTGGAAGCTAGATTAGTAAGTAATGGAGCGCCATATAGAAGGGATGGAAGAAGATATGTAGTGCCCAGGGTCAATCTAGTGGAGGGGAGAGGAAGTGATTATTTCTGTAGAGTAGGCTGAGTTTTATGTGAGTTTTTTTTATGTTTTGTAGGATATGGGTGTTGAATTTTAGGTGTTCATCAATGGTGACCCCTAAAAGTTTGGCAGAGGAAACAATATCAATGATAGATTTCTTGAGGCTGGTAATTTCAAATGAGTTTTTATCAATGGGACTTGCTTTGGAGGGAGTGATTAGGAGGATTTTGGTTTTGTTTGCGTTGAGTGAGAGGTGGTTTTGGAGCATCCATTTTTCAGTGGTTGAAAAGGCAGATTGAGTTAGTAATTTGAGTTCATATTGGTTGGAAGCATAGCAGATCAGAGTAGAGTTGTCTGTATATTGGACAATTTTGGTGTTTGAAATGGCTTTGTGGAAATCATTAATGAAGATGTTGAATAGAAGAGGGCCAAGAATGGAACCTTGGGGAACTCCTGTGGGTGTTGGAAGGAAGGTGGAAGTGGATTGGCCCCAAAATAGCTAGAGAACCAGGAAAGAGTATTTGGGAAGATATTAAGGTTGGATAGATGGTGTAGAAGATGAGTGTGGGAGACTGTGTTGAAAGCTTTAGATAAATCTAATAAAATAGATTAAACTAAGTTGCCGGAGTCCCAAACTGAGTTGATAGAGTGTAAAAAGGACAGAAGGGCTGTGTTGGTATTGTGTCCAGGGCGGAAGCCTTGTTGGGTTGGAGAGAGTAGTTGATGTTCGGTTATGAATGGCATGAGCTGTATGTGAATGCATTTTTCGAGAACTTTGGGGATGGGAGAGAGGATAGCTATGGGGTGGAAGTTAGAGAAGTTGCAGTTTTTTCCACCCTTGTGGAGTGGGAGAATATAAGCGGAATGCCATAGTTTTGGTACATATGACTCGAGTAGTGACCTACTGATAAGAATGCTGATAGGGAGCGCAATACTGTCAGAGGCGATTTTTAGGAAGGAGGAGGGAATGTTGTCAGGAACATTAGTGCAAGGTTTGAGTTTATAGAGAAGTTTTTTTATGAGGTTGGTGGATACAGGTTTAAGTTTGAAAATAGGGGGTGTGGGAGGAGGTGGGGAGGAAGTTGGAGATGAGGTGGGTAGGGGGAGTTTATTGGGGAAGGTTTTGGTCAGTTCAGCAATGGAAGAGGTGAAGAATGTATTAAATAGTTTGGCGATTTCTTGGTCAGATTTGCTAGTGTCAGGACAAGGGTTATTTGTAGTACCAGGTTTGAGGAGGGAGTTTACGGAGTTCCAGAATTGTTTGGGGTTTTTTGTAAGATTTATTTGGAGGTGGTTGTAATAGGATTTTTTGTCTTTAATGGCTTGTTTTTTTGGCTAGGTTTCACAACTGTTTGCATTTTAGTAACAGCTCAGGTTGTTTATGCTGGTGATAGCTTTTCCAAGATTTGTCTCTTTCTTTCATAGTTTTCTTGGTGGCTTTTGTAAGCCAAGGGGCTGTTTTTGCTTTAACTTGAGTTCGAGTTGGAGCTAGGGAGTTTAGGATAGAAAGGAATGTAGAGTTAAAGAAGTATATGGCTTTGTCTAGAGGTAAGGTTTTTAGTGGGTTCCAGTTTATGAGCTTTAGAAGGTAGAGGGGTTAAAGTTAGTTAGGTTACGGGTTTGTAGGAAGTGGTGGGAGTATGGGGAAGAGGAAGTGGCTCTGTGGGTGAAAGCAGAGAGGTGGTCTCCTAATGGATCGGGAGTCACACCAGATATAGTGGTTTTATTTGGGTGGGAGACTAGTATCCAGTCTAGGATAGAGCCTGGGTGGTTGGTCTTGTTGGGCCTGGTGATGGTATGAATAAGTTGAGTAAAGTTGAAGAGATTAATAGATATGGTGGGATTGGGGTCTATGATTTTTTGCCAGTCTATATTCACGTCTCCCATTATGTCAGTTTCTTGTTTTATATTAGTGCATGTCCAGGAGAGGATGTCTTCTAAGGTGTTGGTGTTATTGCCAGGGGGAATATAAAGTGAGATGATACAGATACTTTTTTGGTTATTTAATTTTAGCATGCCAATCACTAGTTCAGCATTGTTAAAGGATGGGATAGGATTAGGGAAGGGAGTAATAGATAAAAGATTAGAGTAAATTAGTGCTACTCCACCACCTCTTTTATTTAGGCGGTCTGATCGGAGGCATTGAAATCTGGGGGGAAGGAATTCAGAGTCAGTTATATGTGGTTTTAGCCAGGTTTCAGAGATGGCTACTATGTCTGGTGAGTTATGGTTGATCCAGGCATGAAGCAGGGTAATTTTATTAGTTAGGCTTTGGGCATTGATAGTGAGGAATTTGAGGTCTTTATGAAGAGGTTTGCTGTTAGAGTTATGGTTATTAGTTTGAGAGGTGTTAGGTCCTGGGTTAGGATGAATGTAGCCTACTAAGAAGAGGTATGAGAAGAGATGAGTGCTTTTTTTAGGATTTAGTTTGGTTAGGGATGGGGGGTGAGATGTGGTTTTAGGTTTGTAGAAATTTGAGGGGATTTGGAAGAGTTTTAAAGTTAATAGAGAGTTGGAGTGGATAGTGGTAAGAGAGGCAGAGATGTTGTTGAAGTGGTTTGGGAAGCTAGGGAGAGGAGGTGGAGGAGAGGGGTATATGTGGGGGTTTGTATAAGATGTGATATGGTATAGAAGAAGAAGTAGTGGGAGTAGGAGTGTAGTAGGGGTAAGAATTGTGGTGGTGTAGAAAGACATTATGCGTTTGGAGATTGTTTAGGTGAGGTAGGAATATGGAGGTTAGAGGGAAGTAGGCAGGGCAGGTTGAATGGGGGAGGGGTGTAGGTTGGTGCTAGTGGAGAGGGAGGGGTTCTATTGCTGAGGGATTGGGTGAGGGGAAAGGGGAGGAAGTATGGGATGGCAATAAATGTAGGAGCACCAGGGGCGTGTGGGATTTGGGGGCAGGGTAGGGGAGCGGAGTAAGCCCGCAGGGCAAATGGACTGGGATACAACAGAGCAGAAGATACAACTGAGCAGAAGAGTCCTGCTGAAAAAGTATCAGCCACTGCAGGTAGGAGCTGAGGTAAGTGGGAAAAAAATACAGTAAAGCTGGGTAGAATTGGAGTGGACTAGAACAACTCTAAGGGGGAGTAATATCAAGATAGAGGGAGAGAGGAGTAGAGGTATGGGATAGTAAGCTTTAGAGGAAACTGGGAGCTGAAGTGGAGAGGGAGAAATGAGGAAAGACAAAGGAAGGAAAGAAAAAAAAATAAGCAGGAGAAGAGAGAGTTTAAAGTTTAGAATAAGTTATGAGAAAGCAAGGTGGGAAAGTGCTGCCACCTAGTGGTGAATTTAGAGTATGCAGCTAGAGAGGCAAAAGGGAAATAATAGAGTGGGGCAGGATGGCTAAGAGACTGGGGAATGAGGAAAGAAAAAGTAGAGGTGAGGAGTGAAGAGTGGAGGCAAGACATCGGAGGGGTTTGAATTTGGAGGTGAGAGGCTAGATGTAGAGAGATTACAGGGCAATCTTTAAGGTCTGTGGTAGGCTGCTGAGTCACACACACTGAGGGACAGGCTGGCAAATGAGGTAATTTGATAATTAAGTTTGTAGTGAGGGTACATACATTTATAGAGAGCAATATAGGTACGGGATTCCGCACTGAGGATTTCTTTTGGGAACCCCAAAATTAGTGAGCAGGAGAAAGTCCAGGTGGGCCAACTTGGCTTTACGCAGGAGACTGTGTAATTCAGGAGGTAGAGATGGACCCTTAGGAGAGGAGTGCTGTAAAAGAGAGGGTAAAAACAGACAAATGTGAGTAAAGGGAGAAGGGATTGGGGGGGGGAGTAATGGACTACAGTGTGGGAGGAGGAGTAGATATGGAGGGAGGTGAGAGGAACAGAGACAGGGAGTAAGTCTGGAACAAGAGTATTAGTGAGGGAGGGTAGAGTTTGAGGGAAAAGTAATAGAAAACAGCTAAGAAAAGGGGTGCAGTGAGAAAGACAAGGAGAGAGAGCAACAGGCAAGACAAATGCAGTTGTACAATTTAAAAAAATATATATGGTGTGAGAGGCAGATTAATAAAGAGGTACAACATCAAATGCAGGCAGACTAATACATTTGAAACAAATTATATATGCAGGCTAATATAATTGTAACAGATTAATAAGCAGTTTATCTCTATACAGTGAGTAAAGGATGGCTAGGCAGTTTTTAGATCAAAGTCAGAAGCAATTTCAGCAGGGCAAGGCAATTTCAAAGCAGAGTCAAAAGCAATTTCAGTAAAACATGGCTATGTCTTTACACCGAACAATTCAACAAAACATGGCTATGCCTGTAAACTGGAGTTGAAAGACAAAAAATAAAAGCAAAGTTTTGATAAGGCCATCAGTGTGCTACAGAAAATTCATTAGTAGTTTATCACAAACTAGTTAAACCAGACACTTTTAGGCCATATACGGCAGCATTAGTGCTGTGGAATGAGTTTAGACATTGGTTAATGGGAGCAAAATATGCTAGGAGTGCTTAATATGCTTGCTCAGTTATAAAGCTCTTTAATGGGGGGGACCAGGAGTATGCATGCTCTGGAGCAGCTGCAGTACAGCGCCTTGGGTGAGGGCATTCTAAGTTAGCATAAGAATTTTACTACAGGAGCACTTGTTGTGTGTACTCTGCTCTGTTAGCGGGAATAAATGAGTTCTGGGGCAGCTGCAGTACAGCGTCTAGAATAATGGCATTCTAAATTGGGATGGGAAGTATAGAGGGACTCACACCACTCTCACGTCACCTTGGGAGCAGATTAAAAGCAACAGGAGAGGTCACAGGTTACATATCTCCTTTTGACCCTGGAGAGAGATGAGAAAAGAGAAAATGTAGTCGCAACTAAGTTCTTAGGAATGGGCGCACTCACACACAGTTGCAGAAAGCAGGAACCAGGTTAGGGAGGATGAGAAAGCTGCCTTCAATTATATCGGCAGAAAAGTGGCCGCTAAAAAGTTTGTAGGAAAGGGTGTGCTCACTCACAGTTGCAAGATGCAGGGACCTGCTTAGGGAGGAAGAGAAAGCTGCCTTCAATTATATCGGCAGAGCTGAGGCACTTAGGGAGGGAGAGAAAGCTGCCTTCAATTATATCGGCAGAGCTGAGGCACTAGCAATGGAGAGGTTCAGGGTGCAAAACAATTGAAGTCACGCAGTTTCAAGAAAAGTAAAAAACCACATGTGCAAGAACACTTTTGGCCCGTAGAGAGAAATGAAATGAGCATGAAACGTGCGGGTAAACATGCGATAGGCAGACAGTAGTTAGAAATAATACATTGGAGTAATTATGATTAAACAGAAATTGTATGGACAAGGCAGTAGCAAGTCTATTAGTAAGTTTGTCTGAGGAGAGAGCCACAATTTAGTGAGCGGAGTATATATTGCACAGAATCTCTTTGTCCTCAATAATAACAGCGCATTAGTTTGATAGAAAGACTGAGAACAGGGATTAAATGCTATCGAAAGATCAGACAGATACAAGGAGTAGTCTCAGAGCAATTTGCATGAGCATGTAGGCAATTAAACAATCTATTTGCAAAGCAACAATAGTGCAGTGGAAAGAAACATTTCTTAAAATAACAAAAACACTTTTCTAATAACAAAAACAGGGATTGAACGTTATCTAAGATCAGGCAGATACTTAGATTAGTCACGAAGCAATTTGTACAAGCATGTAGGCAATTTTACAATCCTTTTGCAATGCAATAATATATATATATATATATATATATATATATATATATATATATATATATATATATATATATATATGTCTTATATGCAGTTATTTAATAACTGCAATATTAAAAAAAAATGTTAAGTAGCAAAAGTAACTGTAGTAGCAATTCAAGGACTTGCAATTTAATTTTTCTTCACACTGGTGAGCATGGCAAACAAAAAGAAGAAAAAGTAATGTATTTATGTGTGTGTGCATGTGCGTGTGCACGCATGCACTCGCACGTCTGTGTGTGTGTGTGTGTGTGTGTGTGTGTGTGTGTATATGTTTGAGTGTGTGTCTGAGTGTGCGCATACATGTGCATGTGTCTGTGTGAGAGTTTGTGTGTGTGTGTGTGTGTGTGTGTGTGTGTGTGTGTGTGTGTGTGTGTGTGTGTGTGTGTGTTTGAGTGCATGTCTGAGTGTGCACATACATGTGCATGTGTCTGTGTGAGTATGTGTGTGTGTGTGTGTGTGTGTGTATATGTGTATGTGTTTGAGTGTGTGTCTGAGTGTGCGCATACATGTGCATGTGTCTGTGTGAGAGTTGTGTGTGTGTGTGTGTGTGTGTGTGTGTGTGTGTGTGTGTGTGTGTGTGTATATGTGTATGTGTTTGAGTGTGTGTCTGAGTGTGCATACATGTGCATGTGTCTGTGTGAGAGTTGTGTGTGTGTGTGTGTGTGTGTGTGTGTGTGTGTGTGTGTGTGTGTGTGTACATGATGTCTGTGAGCTGCATGAGTCCTGTGTGTCACTGTGAAAGGGAGAAAGAATATATATACATAGAGAGACAGACAGACAGATAGAGACAATGAGAGTGTGTATACCACTTAACTTCTTTGCTCAAGAATTCTGGACAAAGCCAACAGTAATGTGGGGATAATGACATAAAATCAGGTGTGATTTTTTTTTTAATATAACCCTATTTCACTTAAAAGTTAATAAAGTAAGAAGTTTTCTATCATCATGTATTTTCTGAAAAACAATAAAAAGGATAAAACTGTAATGTCTGCTTTATTGGCTGACTGCAATCTTCAGTTATTTATTACAAAATCAAATATTTTCTGAGGAACAGAACAAATATATGCATCAAAATCATGCATATTCCACAGAATCAAGGACAACTGAGAGGCATGGCATTGGGAGTTGCAATGTTTGCACTTTATATATTTTTTTCATTTGTTTGATCATAATGAAAGATTGGTGTGTATACAGTCAAGAAAGTGGCTGTGATTTCTGATACGTTTCTATATGTGTGTATGTGTGACCAGGGGGATGCTTTTGTGTAGACATTTATATACTATATATTTTGGATGTAAATACGTGTCCTAAAGCAGCTTTGAGATATTAGGCAGTGGAAATGTCTATTTTGCATCAACAATATTACAAGTTATGCATATACTACTAATAAAACAAACAATAAACAATTTAATAAATAACCCCTTTTCTGAGTGCAAAAATGTCCTCTTCAGTGGGTGTTACAGGGAAATAACATACCATCTTGCACTACTGAGGCCCTCATCCTCCTCATAACGGCTCTGGGTAGTCCATTATTTCCATGAAATACCCATCCTGTAAGGCGTTATTGTTTGCTTCATGCCCTTCATTTTTCTCATATGACTTTCAAAGACTTTAGAATTGGCCAGTAACTCTGACAGTTTTTCCACTGTAACAAGTCTGTTGCTGTCCTTGAATGCAAATTATAATTTCTTCAAGTGATTTGTTCAGTAAAAAAAGTTTAGCTTTCCTGCACAGTATATGGTAAGTGATGTGCCAACTGACTTTTTCACCCCATTGGCAAAGATTTTGAATGCTCATTTTGAAATGGCAATGCTTTCCCTAATGTACAGCCACTGAACACAAACAGTAAAGTTTAACGTCAGTGACGTCAGCATAGGTCAAGCATAATATGTGTCCATAGACTTTAACGGATACATCATCTCACATACCCAGAGACATGCCCATTAAAGCTTATAGATGCACCTCATATTATCTTAGTTGACATCACTAAGGGATGCACTAAATTTATTTGGGCCATTGTTTAATAAAAAGTTTACAATGCTTTTTATTAAAAAAACAGCTCAAATAAATAAAAAAAACAAAGCAATACAAGTACATCACAGCACTTAACTCACTAAGTACTGTGATGTACCTAAAAAACTAAACAAATAAAATGTACTACGGAACTAAATAAACTAAAAGACTTCACTCTGACTCCTGACTTTGTCCTTACTCTTCATCTGGGGCATAGTTTCTCCTAACATCCTTCATCACCTTCTCATACTTCCATTTAAATAAATAAATCACTTAACTTGCTTAACCCCTTCTAATACCTCACTTTATTGTAGTACTTGAACTATTATACCTACTTCTCATTAGCACAACCAAAATTACCATTCTATCGCTACTTCACTATTAACACTTAAACTTGTCTCCTCTAATCCCTCACCCTAATGAATTTCTTAAATTACACCGACCTATCTTATACATCACTCTTCTATCTGTCTCAGTACAAGGCTTGTACATTTAATGTTTGTGAATATTAATATAAATTTTATTATACTGCATATTATGCTATTTATTCACTGAAAATGTATTATAAAATGTGTTGTTGTAAATAACGATTGCATTAAATTTGTTAATCTTGGAGCTTTTCTCCCTGGGCCTCCACTAAAAAACAGCATGTGCACCACTTGGACTTTCTCAGTAGAAACAAATGTCAATAAATAAATAAAATAAATCACTTTAAGTCTCACCACATGGAACTTCTCAACTATGGTGACACCTACTGGACAAACTCTGATTTGCATTTGCATAGAAGGTAATATCCCCCAATTTATGAAATAGCGCATTTCACCTTAGAAAATGTAGTAAAGTAGCAGAATAACATTTTGTGCACAGTAGTTCCAAATACTGATAAGTGCTTTTAGTATCTGAACTGGAGTCATGATTAAACATTTGCTAGCACCCCGTCTGTACATTGTCTACTCAATGTATGCCGTAAGCCACTCCCTTAATTTCCTGACTAGAAATCGTTACAGTGTCTGTAACTTTGTCAGTAAAGTTTATTTGGCCATGCCTTGTAAGTCTGTCTAAAAGAGATAATCAAGATGCAAAACAAGGTATAAGGAATTCTTAAGTCTCTGCATCTTCAAATACATTATTGCTTTGTCAAACTGTCCTTTTCGCTTTATTTGGGTTCATAGATTTCCAGTCTCTTGTCAATATGAAAAGGGTTCTGAAGTCACACTCTTGTTTTTTTCTTCTTGGAAAAGCTACAGTTTTCCTCCCCACTTCATGTCAATGTAGGCCTTCATTGAATCCCATGCCTGTCTAACTCAATGTTCAATAGAAACATCTTCTGGATGATTTGGATTTATAGAATAGGACATGAGTCATAGGATCATAGTAACTGATCAAAATGATGATAATCAGACCTGAAACATTCAAAATGTAAATATGACTCCAGAAAATGTGACTGAAACCACAAACACAATGCCGTGTGGTATTGCACCATTCATCTCTCACTTCTCTAAATATACTAAATCCAGTGTGTTTTTGGATCCAATATCAGCTAGCCTTAGAGAATAGAATGCACAGAGATAAGGGTGGGAACTTCTTTATCCCCAAAAGTATATGATCTTGGCAAACAGCAGCTGCATTTGCAATGAAGCAGAGATGGAATAAAAAAAATAATAACTGAAACCTGCAGTGAACAAACTGATGTCATTTTAACCATGAGTCCTGCAAGGCATGAAGTCTGGTCTGTGCCTTTCTTCCATTCAACAGTTCAACAAACACTGCTTACAGCATGCAATGTAAATATGAAGAAAGATGATTGTATGCAGGTGAGGCATGGCCAAAATGGCCAGCTAAAGGCAGCAAAGAATTTGTGCTCTGCTCTATTCATTTATTGTTGACAGGATTTCTTTGTCATTCACATTAATTTTCACTTGTAAGTTCTGCTGGATTCTACAACTGGAAGTCTCGAGGATTATTTTGGTGTAAAATTCAAGTCCCTTTTAAAATATATTCCTGTTAAATTTTAAGGAAAAAAAAAAATAAGGAACATATCTCTCACAAAAGATGAACTCTTCCAAATCTGTGCATCAAGAAAATACCGTAAAGAAAGAATTACAATCTATGCTTTCTACTGTTCAGAACCTGGTGACAAGAATAGATAAACATGATCTTAAAGTTGATAAGATCAACGAGGACTGTACAAAACAAACAGAACTGATAAATGATGTCCTTAAACAACTAAGGATGCAGATAACAGCTATAGAAGAGCTGGTTTCTGACATTGATTCCAGACTGACAGAAGGAGAAAATAATACTGAACATTTACAGCAAGAAAAAATAAACTGAGAAAATTGTTGAATTAGAAAACAGAGCCCTGAGGATTAATATTAGAATTTATGGCATGCCAGAGCAGATGGACGGTGAAAATATGGTGTGTTTCCTGACATCCTCGATCCCCAGAATTTTAAATCTGCCTGATGCTTTGCCCTTCAGTATTGAAAGCGCTCATAGATCTCTAGGTACTATTTCACCTAATAAAAAAACATGTACTACCAAGCTATATTATTGTGGAATTCTTTTCAAGTCAAGATAAAGACTTGGGTCCTGAGACTGCATGGTCCCTTGCTCCTTTAAAAATAGTGGACTTACATGTCAGATGTGATAAATACTTTTCATCTGTCAGGTTTTCTAAAAAAAACTTTTATTTCCCTTTTAAAGTCATTAAAGAAAGCTGGTATTAAGTCACACCTGTTTTTTTCAGCAAAACTGAGGCTATTTCTACCAGAAGGCCCAACAACTTTTGAATGTTTAGAAAAGGCTACAAACTTTGTCCAAAAGAAGAACTTACTAAATCAAATTGAGGACATGGATTCCAGTTCTGCAGTGAAGAGACTAGCATCTAAAAATGACTGGTCTGTTAAACAGAAAATATCTGAAGACAAATAACATTCGATTTAATTTCCTTTTACTATAGGAGCTTCTTACAAATCTATTCTGATATTTCATCAAAGTTAATACTTTTTATTTACCCCAGTTGCTAATTGCTATTACTTGCAGCCCAGTATTTACTATTAAAATACATAATAATTTAAAAGGGTAACAGTTTAATATAGATAATGCCAACGTTGTATAGTGAATAGTTTCTCCTATACAGTCTAATTTTAGCTATGCTTAGTCATCACAGCATAATAATATCATTGGTTAATTTACTGGGTCTGCTGTTTTGAAATGAAAATGATTCTACTTGCATTCATTTATATGGTCATACTAATGGTGCTGTTTTATCTCTTTGTTGCAATTGAATTTTATTATTTAAGTAATTAAAGGTTTTTGGGGACATTTTATGAAATGGGAACTGTTATAAGAATGTTTAATGATATTTTTATATGGCTTAGGGTGTTTCACAAGTTTATAAGGTTAAACAATGCTAAAAATGGCTTTATTTTCTACTAGTGGCTGTTTCATACACTGCAAGCTATTTATGACTAAACGTTTTCTTCTTACTCTTTAAATTCACACCATTAATCTTTGGAAGCTTTTTGTACATTTTAAAGTCAGTTCAAGTTCTTAAATGCTGTGCAAGTCCGTATCTTCATGGAAAACTGTTTGCAGCTGAAAACAGGAAGTGAACAACCTCCTTTGACCTTTAATCTTTGTTTTCAATTCTGTGGACCAACTGCAATTAAAAATTGACTTTTTTATTAACTGCTGACACTTTTGTCTTATTAATTTTTTTTTTGTAATTAATGCAAATCTATAACGTTTATGTTTAAATAATTTATACAAATTTTTTTGCATTTTAAACAGCTTTGCTTACAAGTCCATTCATTTTTATGGGAAAAGAAGTGTGCTAAAATGCACAGTCATATTTAAATTGCTGCTAAATTGTTATTACATAATTACTGTTCTTTTTTCAGTGAGTTTAAGTAACATATACTGTAATCTTTTACATTTTTATAGCTTAGCTGTCACTCACTTTTCCTTAATGTGTTATATTAACAACAATAGCAGAAAAATACCACTAGATGTCATGAGAGAGCTAGTTTGGGGCTTATATGGTGCTCATAATAAGCTTGGAATACTTTATTCCATGGTGATGGCTTTTAACAGTTTGTATTCAGCATTTTATGGTTATATTTTTTATTTCTGTCCATAACAAATCCTATTAAAATCTGTATTAGTATTGCCATAGTAAAACAATTTAAAGTTAATAATACAATGTCTCATAAAAATGTCTTCATACAAGTTTGTATCTTTGAATTTTAATAGGTTGAAGAATCCTATTAACAGAAGTAGCTTAAATAAATATTTTAACCTGCTAAAAGTGATATAATTTTTATCCAAGAAACCCACTTATTATCTGAAGACCTTAACAGAATAATTTTAAAAGATTACTCAATTGTAATTAGTCCTCATTTTAGGAATAAAAGAAGAGGTATTCTCACTTTGTGGAGAAGATTATTGTGATTACCTAAGATAGCAAGCTCTTCTTCAGATAAAGATGGCATGCTTGGTATTTTTATTAAAGTGGGGAAAAGTCTTTACACTCTTATTAATACATACTAGATGCCCAATACTGGTACAAAAACAGTAAAGAAACTTCTAGATCTTATGGCTCTACCTTCAAGAGGATAAACTTTGTTAGCAGGTGATTTTAATTGTATTCTGTCACAGAGTGATACCTAAATACTAAACCTTTTAGAAGTATTTTCACAGCTAAACACCTGAAGAACTATATAAATACAAGAAATATGAAAGATGTAGTTGATATCATATTACCATCTTTCTTACGATATATACACTACTCATACAGATTTGGTACACTGACAACTATTGGCAAAGGTCTTGTAACTAGTTCTTTAATTTCAAAAATAAATTATGTAATGTTTGTTTCCTTTTCCCTCTCTGGTCATAATGCTATCACTTTTAAAATCACTTTTTGCCATGAAAATCTAAATTCTTGTCTGAGAATTCCTTCTAACATAATGGCTATAAACGTCTTTCAGGATTGGGTCTGAAAGGAAATTAATCAATTCATGGAACATAATTGCAATGGAGAAGTTTCTGATATGATATTATGGGACACATTAAATGTAGTCTTATACAATACAGTACAGTTAAACACTGGGACATATCCAAAAGAAAGAAATGGGATAAGAAATCATTGGATTGCAAGCTGAAGTTGATAAATTAAAACCTACCTTTAAACCTAATGACAAAGTAGCAATCAGCAATATTAATAAGTTAAACAAATTGTATCAAGATGTATTACATCAAAAGGTATCTATTAACCTAGAAAAAAATCAAATTACACTCATATTCATTAAATCCTAAAAATTTACACAAAATTGCAGTTAGATTGAAAGACATGAAAGAGAAAAAACACATTAAGGAAATCATTTATAAAGACAAAAGTAGAATAACTAAGGCACTGGATCTAACCAGTACATTAAACTGTTTCAGAAAGTACTATGAAGATATTAATAACTCAAATTCTAATATGTATAATATTAAATCAATTGATAACTTTTTAAAATAAAACATTCAAAAGAGATTATCCAAACAACAGATTGCTAAAATAGAAACTGGAGAAAGAGGGATAAATCAGCCCCAGACTGACTGTGGTCTCTGTGTGTTCTTAAGGGAAATTGCACTTGATACAGAAAGCTGCATGTGGAAATACTTTGTGTGTACCTGTCATTCTCCCAATGTACATCCCACACTGGTGCTAGTGGTGAGGATTGAGGCTCCTTGATTACTGTTGCCAGTGGTGGGGTGTCACAGATGTTACTAATAAAAAGAAAAATTAACTGTTTATAATAAGTGTAGATATAATAAAGCATTTGACTCATTGATTTGGTCTTATCTTTTCAAAGCACTGTATGAAAAAACTTTTTCTCAGATTTTGTGAGTTTAGTCAAAAAAATTATATGAAAATTCTATTGCTTTTGTCAAGATAGGTTATTTCATTTCTAATTCATTTAAAGTAACAGTAGGTACAAAGCAAAGATGTCCCTTATCACCCTTTATATTTCCCTAGCTATACAACCTTTAGCTAATAATCTAAGAAACAGCATAACTGTAATAAGATATAAACTAAATTAGAAATTATCTCCCAAAATTCAACTCTTCGTTGATGACTTGTTATTAAGATGTGGCGATACTGATGCTTCATTTTAATCAATAAAATTTATCATCTAAGCTAAATTTTTGAAACACCTTTAACTGGAATAACAATCATGTTAAATATCTATGAATTACATTTGAAGAAACATACAAAAATCATTATTAATTAAGTAAAAACATCTCTTAAACACAATATCAAACTTAACTGAAAGCTGGAATAAACTATATTTTACCTTTGTGGACAGGCTAACTTTAATTAAAATGATCTTATTAACTAAAATCTTATTTATTAATCAATCTTTAATACTTCCTCCAAACAAAAAAAATCCTAAAGAAAATAAATGACAGTTTACTCAAATTTTTATGATAGACAAAGAAACCCTGAATATCTTTGCACTGGCATTCAACAAGTTGGGAAGAGAGAGAGATAGGGTTTCCTAATATTGACTATTATATAAACTCAATCATAATTAACACAATATTTTTATGGATTAATCCATTATACTCTTTTTATTGGAAAACATTACATGAAACTCCATTATTCTATTCTAATAAAACAACATTTGATCCTCTCACTAAAATAGATAATAATGTTTCTCTGTGGACCTTAAAAACATATACATTTAATGATAAACAAAATCTCACATTATTTCCTTTCCTAAATCAGCTATTGTTAAATTATAAAAGACTTACATATTCAAATTGCATAAAAAAAATCTGTTAATAACAATATTCCCAATAGCCTTTACTAATGGATACTTAATTTCCTTTGATAAAAAAATGATGGATTTTAAAAACAATAACTTATTTTATTGGAACCAGTGTATGTTTGGTAAAAAATTCCATTCAGCTGATTTCATATTAGCCAAATTTAGTTTACAGAACTACATTTGGTTATTCAGTAATGTAAAGAACTTCTTCATAATAAAACTATATTAACTTTAGATTCATCTAACAATGATATAACAAAAATCTTAGATTTCACATCCATCATTATTAATGGTTCCATAGTGAACACCTCATTTTCTCAAAAATATATAAAATTATTAGAAGTGATTTAGGACCTATAGATATTTCTTTCTGGAATTACTCAACCAAGATTAATAAAGAGGAATAAATAAACATCTCATACCAGGTGCTTGGATTCATTTTCCAATAATGACTAAGTCACTGGTAGCATAGGTGGATATAAAAGATCCCTTGGCATTTATCAAAAAGAGTACAGGATTGCTTTATTCACTTTATTCACACAGTTATTTATATATATATATATATATATATATATATATATATATATATATATATATATATATATCTATATATATATATATATATAAATATATATATAATATCTATATCTATATCTATTTATTATATATATATATATATATATATATATATATAGATAGATAGATATAGATATATGGGTCTACTTTGTTTCACTGAATCTCATTTCATAAATTTCATTTCACCCAGACAACTTTGCTGAAAACTCAAATTACTGAAAACTCATTTCACTGAATTTCATTTCACTGAACTGCAGTTAGTATATATGGCACTCAATAGAGTACTGTAAGGTAAGTAAAAGATGTATGCCCTTTTCACCACTGTAGTATGATCCTGGAGTTAATATATATAAATATATATATATATATATATAAATAAATAAATAAATAAATATATATATATATATATATATATATATATATATATATATATATATATACACACATAGAGTTAGGCGGGTGGGGGGCACAGCAGCACACATGGGGGGGTGTGGGGGATGTTGACCCCCAGTTCGTTTGAGTACGTATTGTTTTCTGTAGAGAGTTAGTCACTGGTGTTGCAACTATGCCTGTCTATTGTTTAAAATGTATTGCTATGAAGTTTTTGATAAAATACAATATAAAACAAACAAGGTGGTGGGGGGCTACGCCACCTGCACACCCCCTAACTATATATATATTAACTCCAGGATTGCACTACAGTGGGGAAAAGGGTATATACCTTTTACTTACCTTGCAGTACTCTACACAGTGCCATGTATACTAAGTTCAGTTCAGTGAAATGAGATTCAGTGAAATCAGCTTTCAGTAATTTCTGTTTTCAGCAAAGTGGTCGGGGTGAAATGAAATTCAGTGAAATGAGATTCAATGAAACAAAGTAGACACATGTATATTAATTATAGCAGGAGAAGCACTATTCTCCTGTGTCATATCCAGATTATGGAGTAATCTCCTCCCTTCTATAACAACACTACCTTCTTGCAATCACTTCAAGACTGCACTAAAAACTCACTTAAAAAGTCTCTGGTTATGTCCATGCACCAACCCCGACTAGTAACCCTCCTTTTTACCGCTCTTTCCTCTCCCCTCCTCTAGCCACCATGCCTCACACCATCTGATCATTGCATTCCTTCCTCTGCAGGCTCTGGCTCACCCTTTACCCTTCCCTTCTCTCCTCACTCAATCTCTCAGACCTGTTACAACTTACATAGCTACCTCACTTCATCTCAACTCCAAATACATATCCAACTGACTTACACCTAGCATCCTCTCACTACCACGTATACTACTCAGTCAGTCTCCTCTCTTACTCCTCTATCTTCACCTTCCATCCCATTAGCCCTTCTAGTTTGTTTCACCTTTGTGTGGAGCATCTGCTTTTCATCTGTTTGAGTTTAGTGCAATATTTGTATATAAGATTTAGCTATATGAGTTTAGAACAGTACAGTTTGAGCTTAATACTATCTGTATATACATCCTACCTTTATTCCTAGCCTCAAGCTAGATATTGGTATATCTGTTCATTACTATGTTTCATACTGTGTGTATATCTAATGTTTGCTGCAGTATGTATTATTTGCTATTGTATGTATATTCAATTGTTCTTCATGTACTCTGCTGCTCATTTATTGCTCTGTGGAGCTTTTCTCTGCAGGCCTCCACTGAAAAAGGACCTTAATCTAGTTGGAATTTCCCAGTAAACAAATGTAAATAAATAATTAATAAATAATTAAAACATCCTAACATTGACATCTCTTTTCTCAACACACTTTAGTTTTCAAGACATATGGTTAACAGGTGTATCAGAGATCAACAATCCCTGAGGATGTGGTGAATGCCCCTTTTGGGATTGTTCAATCTCATTGTTAGTATATATAATTACCAAGAATGTGAGATGTGCAAAAATAGTCATTTTTGTATCCAGGATCCAATGCTGTGCCTCATGGCATGCAGATTAGGGTGCTGATCTTTTTCTTTTTTTCAACCTTCTGTGGTTGGTATTTTTGGTGCTCATCCACTAAAGTTTAGATTAACTTCAGTATACATATCAATGCATCACACCCCTTCCATTCTATGCACATTTCACAATATTTAAAGTATTTTCAATATTTTATGGAGAGTGACCCAGGAATCCATACTTTATTCACCATTTGCATTTCTTAATGGTCACAAGGTAAGGGGCTAATATTTCTAGCTTGTGATGTGTGGAAGGGTGACTGGGACTCCCAAATGGGGTTGACAGTCTAGTGTATGCACAACAGCAACAAGATGTCTAGTAGGAGCAGACAGCTAGAACCCAAGAATATACAGTTGTGTACAAGCCTACCTTAACCTTGCAAAAGCCTTTGACACAATACCCACTGGTAGACATAGACAAACTCACCACTCACCATGTAAAATGTAAATTATACAGATGGGGATGCAAAAGCAAACAAGAACAGAGACAGAATTCCAGGAGTCAGAGCAGAGCCTAATGATGACTCTGAGCCAGTCACAGTCGGTGTCCCAGCCCAGGGGCCTCAGTCCTGGGACCCCTTTGTTTTTTGCATTTATTTTTCCATACAGGCAAGCATAGGGAATGTGAACTGATGACTGCAAACTGGGCACCATATCCAAGCAGATAACAAAAATCCTTCAGACACAAACATCCTCAGAGATCCTTGGTGACAGAGCCATGGCCTTAAGCTGAAATGCCAAAAATTATAGTCATACCCAAAAATGTAAAGTCATACCACCCTAAAAAACAAGTGGTAATAAATTAATTACCACATGGTAATCCATGGTAAGGCAGGGACCTTGGGCGGGAGGTGGGACCCACCTCATTGACACAGTCATTGCCAAAGTGGTTAGGAAGACCTTCTATATTTGCCACCTAGATGGGTTTTTCACATCTATCTCAGGGATCATCATGTCATACCTGCCTCTCTCTCTACTCATCATGCCTGATTGTTATAACAATGCCCCATGATGGGATGTACAATGCCACCTGCAGCAGTTGGTTGAAAAGACCCCCTCCTCACAAGGAGGATAAAGGGTCTCTTAAACATATATCATAATATAATGAAAAAAAAACCAGCTCCTCTATATCTCAAATGTCAGCCTACTTCAGTGATTTGTTGCTAGGCCAGAGTCCATGGACATCTGACCGGAAGGCCATGTCATGCTCCACCTCAACAATCCTCCCAAAGCCACGAGCCAAAAACACCAGAGCAAATCAAAAATGGAAATAGGAGAGAGACAGAAGAAAATGAGAGGGAAACCTCTGACAGAGAATAAATATCACAGTTGGAACAACAGAACTCACTAACCAGAGTCAAGAACTCTCTGAGGTGGCACTGAGAGCTCTGTTCATGGTTTGGGATCCTGAGTGGAGTCACATAGAGGTCATCTCTGTGTCAAAACTAGACAGAGGCAGTAATGTGTATTCTCAAAAAAAGAGGTGTAGAACTCACACTAAGGTGGCTAGGCCCCACAATGGCCTAGCTTAGCAATACTAAGGGGCTGAAGGGCAGAACACCTAAGTAATAGTGTTAATTGCTGTTTGACAAAATAAGTTGCAAGTAGCATGGGAAGGTTTTATCACTTTTGTGTGAAAGGTAAGTGATGTCAACTACTTGAAGAACTGACAGATAGGAGGCAGGAACATAGACTTTACCATGTTAGTATGACAAATCTAACATGATAGACAGGCTCTGATACTCAGTATCGGCAGTTGGTTATGAGAGGGGGATATTGTAGCAGAATAAATGACAGAACGGCAATGGATAAAATCACCAGACTTTATTAACTCTCCATCCCCTCAGCAAAGCCTTCAGTGGTGTATGAAGAAGTAAAATACATGCACCAAAAACGTCTGGCACCAATAGTCAAAAGAAGACAATAAAACAACTAAAGAATTGACAATTAACGTAAATGTCATCACCAGTTACACTGAATGTTCAGACCCTCAGGGCTCAATGTATTAATATTTAAGAACATAAACTTTATATAAAGGCATGACTTTTATGTGTTTTCCCACTCTTTCACAAAAACAAATCTTTTCTTAAAAGTAACCATTTAACTAAAATGTTCTCCAGCATATCAGTGTAAATGTGTTGTAAATGAGCTTCCCATCTTTTTATTTTTATGTCCCCAAGGTGTTCCTGAAATTTTTACCACAGTTCCCTGAATAGTCTCACCTATAGAAAAAGAATCACAGGAACTCCTCAGGGCATATATTATATATATATTACACTTTCAGTTCCATGTGACTATTTCCCATTAACACAATACTTCATACTATTAACTCATTAGCATGTATGTGGTGTGAAATATCATACCTCTAACAGCATCCACACAAAAGCATAAGCTAAACAAATGTGATTATTTTGTGAAAAATACAAGCTATTAGCACTGTGCAAATTGCAATGGTATTGGTAAGAAGTATTCCTTACAGTGATAATAGTCAGAGCAGTCAGTCTTGATATACATACTATATAATAATAATACACAGACACAATTATATTTTTTGTTAAGCTTTCACAAACAAGTTGTAATACCTTTGAATCTAACCAATCTGGACACATACTGTTAGAACACTTTTGTTAACTAGACATAAGCTTTCATAAGACAGTAAGAAATATCCATCTGAGTACATGCTTACTGAGATATTTACAGAAATAGGAAAATATATACTGAATTGTATAATCAGCAATATAAATAACACTGCATATATCCAAAGATCTGCAAATTACAATGTAAATATCAATAACACTTTTCTTCATTATCATCTAAGGTTTCGCCTGTAAGACAGTTGGTATTTGAAGTTTTAAGTACATATAGAAATATTTCTGCTGTTCAGAATTACTAACAAGCAAATAGCAGTCTCCCCTGTATAGTGTGATATAAATGGACACTGACAATGAATGTTGCTGTATCACCATGGATTATTCCCATCTAAATAATTGATGTAAACAGTATATTTTCTATAGATCACAGTTAGAATTTGCTTGCCTTTGCTTCCACAAAATTTAATACCTAAAAATTCAGCTTCACTTCCACAGATCTTACTAGTGAATGCCAGGCCATATCTATTATCTGACAAATGAAGGATAAGCTTTTCCATTAATTCTAATGCCTCCTTCAGACAAAAAATAAATAATCAATAAACTTATAATATCTCACTATATGGAGTCTCAAAAATCTTTTAAATATAAATATTTTTTATTTCAAAAAGCCTCATAAAAAATGGCCATACATCCAGAGAAGTTAGCAATGTTTTCATGCACTTTAGATAAGCAGTAGAAAGTACCCATCGTAACCCCCCTGGACTGTAATATGTTTCATAATATCGGAATGTTCAAAAATGCCATAATGGTTAGAAGCTCCTCAAAAATTCAAAATTGCCAGTTCATAAGATTCAGAATTCACCTTGCAATAAATATGTGTATCTCACAAATGTACATTACACATATCAAAATAAGGTTTGACATTCCTAATCAGAATATTATTCCCTTCATCAGAAGGTTTAAATACCAAAATGCTTGTTTTGGCTTAGCTTCTGTATGTCATTACATTCATCTTTTGCTAAATTACAGTTAATGTTATACTGTTTCTAAAAATCATAAGAAATATTTTTGAAAACAAGATTAACCATGGTGGAAAATGTTTGCACTTTGTCATGAAAAATGGGTGATATACAACCCTGCTTGTTTCTAATGCAAGCTGTGTCAAGGTAATGCTATGCCTTTACCATTCCTTCATTCAAAAATGAGAAAATAAACTATTATCAAAGCTATCAGAACTATAATCACAGTTAAATTTTCTTCAACATTAAACTAAACAGATGAAGCTAGATTATGATGTCCTTCAGAGAAAAACAATCAGTTTTTCATG
Source organism: Protopterus annectens (assembly GCF_019279795.1). Lineage (NCBI taxonomy): Eukaryota > Metazoa > Chordata > Ceratodontiformes > Protopteridae > Protopterus > Protopterus annectens. The sequence goes on from NC_056725.1 coordinate 151,797,773, forward strand.
TTTGCTTGCATAATCTCTGAAATATAAACATTTATTCCATCTTCACTTTCACAGCTTTTTCTAGTGAATGGCAGACTAAATCTATTATTTACAAATCAGAAATATATTTGTCCACTAACCAAATTACCCTTCATCCAAAAAGATAAATAAATTGCCAATATACCTACAGGCGTTGGCATACACACAAAAGGAAAGGACGGGAGCTCTAGGACTGGGGATAGGGATGGTGGGTTGGAAACACACTCTGCCATATTCAATACATCATCTCTGGGTTCTGCCTGAGGAGCTGGGGGTAGCACTCGGCAGGGATGTAACTCAATGGATTCCTGGAACATGTTCTCTGTATGGCCAATGCAGGCATCAAATCTCCTGTCTAAATCTCCCCCACAAGCTCTTTCAACTGCTGAAGGGTGACATAATTATCACCTCTATTTGCACTGCTACTAGAGGGTGCAAGTGTACCACCCTCTGCTGCAGGGTTACCTGACACATGTAGTGCAGGTAGGGCAAGAGGTGTGGAGGCAGCTCTGGCATGCTTGGGCCCATAAGTCTTGGGAGTGTCTGGTGGTGGTGGCTCTGCTGCTACTGCCACCTGTGTGTGTGTGTGTGTGTGTGTGTGTGTGTGTGTGTGTGTGTGTGTGTGTGTGTGTGTGTGTGTGTGTGTGTGTTGGAGGGGACAGGTCATGCCATATTGGTTAGTCCAGGTCTCTGTGCTGCTTCATATAATGGTAGCCAAATTGAGAAAAATTTAAGGGGCAAAGAGTGTAGTGGAAGAGACATATAAAAAAAGTCTAACTTTGGGCAATTCCAGTAAGAAATGCTAGCACCAAAAGATGCTGTCCTACTCTATAAATGCAATTTACCATTTTTTATTGCTGCCTAACACTATGCAAACAAACATGTCTTTCACAAAAGAACCAGTACTTATCCCAGCACTATACATCTCCCTGTTCCTTTCAATCTATTCAGGGATTAGAGATATTAAAAGGCCTTAATGACTCATCTGATGTTGGCATACATTGGCAGGTTATATTTTATCTATAAGATTATATACTTACAGTCCTGACATGATGATCAGGTTTTAATTTCATCCTTTTGGCAGCCAAGGATGTCAGGCTTTCAGCAACGTAAGTTACTCGAGTGGAGACAGCACTGTTTCCTTGTGAGTGGGATGCTAGTAGTATGGGGGACAGCTTTGTCCAAACTATTCCAGGCATTATCCTTATCTTGTGATGAGATATAGCCTAACTGTAGGAACCTCCACTTGTACTGGTTATATACGATGCCCAGAGAAGTCTTGGGCTGCTTACATCACCTCTGTCTTCCACAACAAGCACTGCCTTCACCTTCTCCAGCCACACTTGTCTTTCCCACAAAATTCTCAGAAGAATGGCATAGAATTGGTGCTCAAATGATTTCTTGTGTGCTTTAGCCTCCACATACCAATGTGAGATGGATGACAAAATAATGAACTATAGGGACTGTATTATTCTTATTCTAAAAGTCCTTTAAGGTGAGAAACATGGCAGTCCTCCATTCCTGTGTTTTCTGCTAACAATAAATGCTCGTCAGTGATCAGATAATTAAAGATAGCATGACCACTGGTCTCATCCTTCCATGTATTCACTATATGGCACCAACCCCCATCCTTTCAAACAAATGAGCAACATGTGGAACACTTACTAACAGCTTACCAACAAGAATCACAGAAAGGATGCTATGTACTGCTACAGTTCTACAATGTTATTTTGATGAATTCATATTATTCAATGTAATTTACCATGGATATTATTTAAAAAAAGTGGTACGACTTGAATTTATGTCAAATGTAAAAATGCAAGGAATATGGCTGTTTAAAACTTAAATGATAGAACATTCCTCATAATTTATTTATTTATTTATTTATTTATTCCAGTTTGATGACCGGGGAGGTCCACTGGGCTCGGGAAGCCCGTTTTCAGTGAAGGCCCGGGGAGAAAAGCTACAACAATACATAGTTACATGAATAATTACTAAGAATCTTTGCATAACTGACAAATAAACAGGTAGCATTCATAAAGAAACAAGCAATTACAATTTTGTTTAGGTGTAAAAGATAGGCAAATGGCCTTGAGGCTAGATTTTACAGTATAGTTATATATACATAATACAAATGAGCAAGGTTAGCTAGGTGAGAGATTAGCCAGGAGTAAAAGTGGAGGAGACCTTGAGAGGTATAAGGTGAAGAGTACAGTTGCATTTCCTGTTTGAGTAAAGGTGAGAATGAAGAAGAGTTTTAAAGTTTTTGAGGTTATCGCAGGTCCTAAGAGTGGAGGGAAGAGCATTCCATTTTTTGACTAAGGTGAAGGAAAGCAGAAGTTGACCAGCTGGGCGCTTGGGTTTGTGGATTGTGCTTAGGTTTTGGTGGGTAGAGCTAAGTGTTCTATGGGGAGTGTATGGTTGTAGGATATTGGATAGTGCAGGGCACTTGGTAGGTTGGAATAGTAATCTATAGGCAGTTGTGATTTGGAGAAAGTCAAGTTGGTTATGGAGTTCAAGCCAGTTTAATGAGTGAAGGGAAGAACAGTGATGAGACGAAGATTTGGCTTTAGTAGCAAATCTGGAGATTTTATTGTAACATATTTCTAGTTTGGAGGATAGTGAGGAGGATAAATTAGTAAGCAGAGGAGTGCCATACAGTAGAGAGGGAAGGAAGGAGATAAGAAGTGGCGAGAGGTAGTCTGGTAGCAGGAGAGAGGAAGTGGTTGTTTCTATAAAGTAGGCCGAGTTTTATGTGAGTTTTCTTTATGTTTAGCTGGACGTGAGTATTAAAATTTAGGTGTTCATCAATAGTTACACTAAGAAGTTTGGCAGAGGGCACGACCTCTAAAATGGAGTTGTTATGGCTGATTATTTGGAATGAGTTTTTATCAATAGGGGAGGACTTGGATTTTAGTTTTGTTAGCATTTAATGGGAAGTGATTTTGTAGCATCCAGTTTTCGGTAGTAGAGAAGGCTGTTTGTGTCAGTAGTTGGAGATCTGTTAAGTTGGAGACGCCGCAGATCAAAGTAGCATCGTCAGCATATTGAACAATTTTAGTATTGGGTATGGCCTTGTAAAAGTTGTTAATAAAGATGTTGAATAGATCCAAGTATGGATCCTTGGGGTACTCCAGTGGGGGTAGGACGGAAGGTGGAGGTGCCCTGGCCCCATTTGCCAGCCTGGAACCTGTCAGAAAGATAGTGGGAAAACCAGGAGAGAGTGTTGTGGGAGAGATTGAGATTAGACAGATGATTTAGAAGGTGGGTGTGGGAGATAGTATCAAAAGCTTTAGATAAGTCCAACAGAACTGAGGATACTAGATTACCGGAGTCATGGGCTAAATTGACAGTATGTAAGAAGGAAAGAAGGGAGGTGTTGGTACTATGTCCTGGGTGGAAGCCATGTTGGGTAGGAAAGAGTAGCTGGTGTTTGGTAAGGAATGGCAAGAGCTGAAGGTGGATGCATTTTTCAAGGAGTTTAGAGAGAGGGGAAAGGATGGCTATGGAGCAGAAATTAGATACGTTACAGTTTTTGCCACCCTTGTGAAGCGGAAGAATATATGCAGAGCATCATAGTTTGGGTACATAGGATTCAAGTAGGGATCTATTGATCAGGATGCTAATAGGGAGAGCAATACCATCGGAGGCTATTTTTAAGAAGGAGGAGGGAATGTTGTCGGGGGCATTGGAGCAAGGCTTTAGTTTAGGGAGTAGTTTCTTTATTAGGTAGGTGGAGATGGGTTTGAGTTCGAAAGTAAGGGGGGAGAGGAGGGAGAGGATGTTTGGCTGGGGTGGGGTTGACGGTTATTGTTGGTAAAGGTCTTGGTTAGCTCAGCAATAGAAGTGGTGAAGAAGGTGTTGAATAGTGAGGCAATTTCAAGGTCAGATTTGTTGGTGTCAGGGCAGGGACTGTTTTTAGTACCTGGCCTAAAGAGAGAGTTAATAGAGTTCCAAAATGTTTGGGTTTTTTTTCCATGATTTGCTTGCCTTTTGATGTAGCAGGATTTTTTATCTTTGATAACTTGTTTTTGGCAAGGTTTCTTAGTTGTTTGTATTTAAGTAAGATGTCTGGTTGTTTAGTTTGGAGGCATGTTTTCCAGGTTTTATCTCTTTGTAGCATAATCTTTTTGGTATCTTTGGTAAGCCACAGGGTGGTCTTAGTTTTTACTCTTTTTGTTCTTACTGGAGCTAGGGAGTTAAGGACATTTAAGAAAGTTGAATTGAAAAAGTCAACGGCTGAGTCTAATGGAAAAGTTTTCAGGGGGTTCCAACTGGTATTCCTGAATGAATCAGAGTAAGTAGTAGGGTTAAAGTTAGAGAGGTTCCAAGTGTGGATAAACTGGTGGGAGTGTGGGGGGGGGGGTGAGGGAAGCTCGATGGGTGAAGGCAGGGAGGTGGTCTCCTAATGGGTCTGGTATGACACCTGATTGTATCACTTTATTGGGATGAGATACTAGGATCCAGTCTAGTATAGAGCCTGGGGGGGTTGGTTTTGTTAGGTCTAGTGATGATGTTAGTAAGTTGAGTGTAGTTAAATAGATTGATTGACATTGTGGGGTTAGGATTGTTGATTTTGTTCCAGTCTATATTTACATCACCCAGTATGTAGGTTTCCAGTTAAATATTTGAGGAGACCCAAGACAGGATGTCTTCCAGGGTGTTGGTGTTGTTACCTGGAGGAATATAGAGGGAAATGAAGCAGATGCTTTTATGATTGCTAATTTTTAGAAGGCCTGCTACAAGTTCAGCATTATTAAAAGAAGGGATGGGATTAGGATATGGAGTAAAGGACAGCTGGTTGGAGTAGAATAGTGTGACACTGCCACCTCGAGTACTTCGGCGGTCAGATCAAAGTGATTGAAATCCAGGGTGAAGGAATTCAGAGTCACTTATGTGAGGTTTTAGCCAGGTTTCAGAGATGACTACAATGTCAGGTGAGTTGTGAGTGAGCCAGGCATGAAAGTGGGTTATTTTATTTTTTAGGCTTTGGGCATTGATGGTGAGGAATTTGAGGTATTTATTGGTGGAATTATTGTGGGAGCTAGTGTGGTTAGTAGGAGAGAAGTTTAGTCCTGGATTAGGGGGAATGTCACCGGCTGAGCAGAGGTAAGTGAGATAAGGAATAAGTTGTTTTGGTTTGTACTTAGTTAGAAGTGTCTGGTAATGAAAAGGTCTGGGTTTGTAGTATTTAGTAGTGATTGGGAGAAGTTTTACTTTGAAGAGAAGGGAAGGGTGGGAGGGAACTAAAGAGGCTGAGATGTTTTGGAAGTGTGTTGTGTGGGGGAGGTGGGGAGTCAGAGGTGGAAAGTATAGATGGAAGTGAGTATAAGAGGTGGCATGGTATAGAGGAAGTAGAAGAAGGATGAGGAAGGAAGTTTAAATAAAGGTTTTAGGAGTAGGAGAGTGCATGATAGGTGGGGCCTGTTGGATGTAATAGAGAGGAGGTTAAGGGACTTAGGAGGGAAGTGGTGAGGTAGTGAGAGGCAGGTGGGGTGGAGGGAAAGTGTTGATGTCAACAGTCAGGAAATTCAGGAAATCTCAAGGCAGGATACACCAGGAAATGATATACACACGGCAGGATAAAACTTCGGTTCTTTTGAGTGTTAGTACAGGTTCTGCTCAAGGGACCAGTACAGCACTGGGAAAGTAAGCGTTCACTTTAGATGGATTTCAACAGTCAGGAAATTCAGGATTCAGAAATTGGTACAGTTGTTTCATACCACTCAAAAGTTGTACATATCTTACATGAACAAAACCGTTAAATACTGCTTATCCAAATTCAGTCAATAGACAACAACAATTCAGTACAAAATGGATTTTGCCACACGAAAAGAGAAATCTTTGTCAGCAAGTACTAATACAACATGGATTCAGTTGGGAACAGCATCTTGTAGGGCACTGAAAGATTTAAAGAGCTCAGGAACTGGTAAACACTGACGAGCATTAACTCCCTTTTGATTAAGAGTGAAATCAGCGTTGCGAGGATCTTACCCTGTGAGTACACCTATGGTAATAGCTGCAGATAACTCTATGGCCTCCACTAGTCTTTTGGCTCATGCAACTAGTAGTGTTGATTCAGGATCATTAGAAGCATAGACGAGTGCAGCAGTTGGTGTTCCTTTTAAGGGACGTAACCTTTTTCTTCTGCCAGAGCCTTTACTGATAAAACAGGGAAAATGGAATGGATGGTCACAGAGCAGAAAAAGACATAAAATACACAGCTACAGTCTTTATATACTTATAAATGTGCTAGCATTAACAGGCTTTGCAATGGTAGGCATCCATTCAATATTTAGTGTCTGTAATGCTCACTTATTAGCCAGAAAAGTTGCAAACATTATAAGGAGCAGACTAAATTAAGAGGCAAGAAATTTGAAGTGCTAGCACACACGCTAGATCACACACCTCTGCAGACACGTCTAAACCAAACGCTAAGTAAAATGCTGAGGCTAACATCCACATGGACAAGCTTAAACAAGCCCTTTTATCTCTCCAAACAGCAGTCCAAACCTTTTTGGAACAACTCTCTACCTTTGGCAATGAAATTACCCAAATAGCAGAGCGCAAGGAAATATTTCTCTGCCCTGTGGCTGTCTTTTATTATTGCAGCAGTATGACTCGATTCCACTTTGCAGGTCTACCGCTGGCCTACTTATATAGGGCTTCTTTCTATCATAATGTAGTAACAACTGCATGAATCTACTTTTCTTCTTTTATTGGTTTCCCATGTAATGGCTGTGATCTATGAGCATCAAGCAGAGTCAACCCCAGAAGAGTCGAACTGTAGCAGCATCATTAACGAAGGTAAGTGATAAACTCTGGTGCTGTCTTGCATGCACCGATCTCCTCTTGTGTAGCTGCTTACTCACTTGCTCACATCTCAGCCTCTTTAGTTCCCTCCCACCCTTCCCTCCTCTTCAAAGTAATACTTCTCCCAAACACTACTAAATACTAGTTCAGTGGCATGTCTGTTAACATATGCTGGTAATTCTCCAATAGTACAGTTGTCTGAAATGTGCTTTGCCAGAGGCTTGATTCTTCAGGAAAGATGAATCTCGTTTAAGTTAACTCAGGTTAAAAGATATTAGTCTTTCTTACCCAACTCTAAGGGAGTGTTAGGTGAAGTGGATATAGTAACAACAAATTTCCAAAAATTCTCAGGACTCTCCTTCAACAAATCATCCAATTCAACAAGCCCGGCTGTTCTTCTTTGCTACTGCCTTTTGTTATACCTTATCCCGTCCTGATTACAAAAGTGCACTGCTGGACACTCTAACACCCGATATCAATCTAAGAGCAATTTAATAATATCACTTGAGATGTATGAGCATAACAGTTTCTCAGTCTCTATCATATGGGCTTTCCGCACATGCGCAGAGCTCACTGGAGGCACTTAGGCATGTGCACGGCATAGTGTACAACATAGCATGTTTATCACATTTACTTATTGCACAAATTAAGTAATTTAGAAGCAAAAATTAGACAATCCCTAATTAGCATACTCATTACACCCAGATTGGGTAATCTACTCAATCAACGCATGACTGGGACCACAGCTCATCACTGCGATATGGAAGATGGACTTTTGTTGAAATACAGTGGTGTCATACTGCAGGTATATGCTGCTACATAGGGTCACTTTCTTCTTCAGTAAGGTATGTTGTTCTTTTTAGAGATACTATTATGTACAAGTAAATAGGTTCATGTGTGCTATTTAAGGCCAAGAATCGGGGTTCACTTTTTCTCAGTGTATCTGCAAGTATTGGCCAGTGCTTTCTGATGGGGTACATATGAAGTAGGAGAATGCAGTCATGTTTTTTGTGGGGTAAATAAATGTTACAAGTGTGTCAAACAGCATTGTAATGTAGTTTATCTCACACATATGTGGTTAGTTTATGAAATATCTATTAAGGTTGTGACAAATGATCATTGTGCTTGCAAAATTTTGTGCATGTTAATTTGCAATTATTTCTGTGGTGGGGAGGGAGTGTTGTGCTAAGGACACAATAAGGGACTGATGTTCAGGTGCAACATTGTTTTGTAGATGCATGTATTGTAGCATCAGGAAGTCTATATCACGTCGTCGAATGCTCGTGTGTTCGAACAACGTGATATTGAACCCAGAGGTTCGAAATGCAAGATTTTCGAACACACAGAACAGCGATTTTTTTCCTAGGTTAGTTAGTTAGCTTCACTCCCCCCACACCCCTTACTTAAATATACCAACTCTGAGATCGCACCACAGTGGAGGAAATAGCAAAGCTGCAAAAACGGATCACTGATTTTGTTCCCTGGGGAAAAAATCGGTGTTCTACGGTTTCGCTATTTTCTCATTTCAACTTCCAGGTTCGATATTACGACGTTCAAACACCTGCATTCAACATCGTGATATAGACTCATATCAGGCCCTACTAATTTGTAGAAGCTGGACAATTATTGTAGATTGTCTTTTGGAATTTGTAACACCCATCTAAAGTCACAGCTGTTGATTCCAGTGTGTTTTCCATACCAACAGAGATATAGCAAAGAAACAGACATAGAAATCAACATACCCACATACTGCAGGCCCTCCATCTTCATAATAGATGGTTCTTTATTTCCACCTCTGACAACCAGGACTGACATTTTGACATGGTCTACCACCAAGCAACCTATATGATCCATGCTACCACCCTCAGAACACAGACCATGGCATGGGAATGGAGGGTGACAGGCAGTGGGACATCTATGAACCCCCGCAATTGATGAATGAGATAGAATAGACTTTGGCCTCACATAACAGCAGTACCACCTCCACAGACTTCCAAAGAGTGGTGCTGGATGTCAGTGCAGAGTTGGATAGGTCCCAGAGAATTTCCACTGATGAGGCCCCAGATACATAGTCCTGCTATCATTGTCTGTTCCTATGTTTACCTATTAGTCACATTACAGTTTAGAAAAAAACTGTTTCATTTGTTTCATGTAGGTACATCTGGCATCCACATGCAACACCCATCTGCATAAGGTACGAATATGGTTATACCCCAATATCAAATATATTTACAGGTGTAATATTACCAGTTGCATGAGTTGTTTTGATGCTGGGTCATACTGGATATGTTTTCTTTTTGTGTGTTCAAAAGTGAAACTCTGTCTGGCGCCAGCACTGTGCAAGTATCCCCATCTAATGCTGGGAAATCATTAGCCTCTAATGATGATGTCAGAGGTGAGCTGATATAGTCAAGGTATGCAGAGTGTGTGTTGGATGCAGGGCTACAGTCTCTATGCCTGTGCATACCCAAGACTTGCTAACATCTAAGAATGGACAGGTTGATGCTGATGCAGTGGATCAGGAAAGTATGTTGGCCACCATCAGAGGTATACATGAATCTGCCCCTAGTAGTCATGGGCATGACAGCCCACACAGGAGGTGGTTGGTACAGGGGCTCAATGAGGATGTGGTTACTGCCCTTCTACTGAGGTTGGTGTATCAGTAGCTGTAACACTACATTTGTTCAGGGCCATTGTGGAGGCACAGGTGAGTTCCACCAGAGCCACAGCAAAGGTTGTAAGGATGATCCGGGCTATACATCTCGACATACAGGAGTTCAAGAATCATATGTGTGATTCATCACAGAAACTGTACACATAGGAAAGTCCAGTAACTACTCTGGGTCATCTGTCAGGGGCAAGAGGACAACCTAGTGGCTAGTTATCTGCAACTTCTTCAGATGTTAGTCAAACTGGCCATGGACGATAAAGATCCTGTTTTTGCAGACACACACATTGTCTTTACAAAAATTACTTATTGCTGACAAGGTGCACCTTTATGACTATAATCAAGTGAAAAAAACTCTGAAAACTAATTACTTTAAGAGTTATTTTCCCATTAACTATTTCTGGTCATATAGACATACACTGCCACACCCCATATTAACCACTTTCTGAAAGGAATTAGTTTCTTACTACCTTAGACATATGTTGGTTGAAATCCAGATTACTATCTACGTGTGTCTCCAAGTACCTGATTACTCGGTCAACATTTTGGGGGTGTTTTATCGATGAGGTACTTTACTGAGGAGGGCGACTTCCCATGACGTGCTATTATTTATTTCTCAGCATTGAGTTTTAAGCTGTTGCTTTGGCACCAGTCATTTGTCTATATTACAACTACATAACATGCCCACAAAACTGATGATTTTAAACTCCCTGTTTCCCCTCTTATTTTGTTTATTATTGTCTTTGCTGACTTTTGCAGCTACTGTCAGTGCCCAGCATGTACTGCTCACTTTTATTCCATTTTGATATCTGACTTTCTCAGTTTGTCATTCTTACTCTGTTATTCCCATGCTTTTTTTTTTTTTTGCTGTCACCTTCTACTTACAGGCCTTTCTGACTAAGAAGAGAAAGCATTATGCTAGTGTTGCTAACTGGCTTGCTTGGCCCCTCTATCTCCTGTCTTAGATTCAGAGAAACAACCCTTAATAGACAATATTTGCTCTTCCTGCCGCATAGAATAGTGTTTCCTTGGTTACATTCTTAGGTATCATGTGTCTTCTGTTGAGGAAATGTTATCTATTATGTATAATTTCAGCTCCATTCTTTCTTTCTTTTTCAAGGAAAGCCTATGCACTATGTCCTCCTTACCTATGCTTGCATCAACCTGAATATCCCTACCATACTTAATAATTTTGTTAAACAATGTTAACAACCATCGTAAAACAAATGTGCCTAAGGCATAGCTGAGTGTGCACAAATTTGATATGACTAGCTTGCAGGAAACTTGGCTCAAGCCTAATTTTTCTCTTTCTACTGAGCAATTTAGCTTACTATACTTATTTTGGAAGCAAAGAACTGTGCAACAGATCTTTGATACCTGAGTTTTCATTTTGATGAAATATTTGAGAGTAACATAATAGGTTTTCTATCAGATAGAAGAGGTATAGACATGGATGTGTTTTGGTAAAGGCCCATATGACAGGTACCTCCCAGTTCTTATATTCCTGCTCTGTATTTATTCCCCCTAAACTCTAAGTTTTGATACCGTTATTGTGTGAATTCCAACTCTCTCCTCATAAGAAAAATATACTCCCGGGGATTCATGAAGCTCGGCGCAAGGCTGGTGTAAGGCTTGCGCCGGCAGTGCAGTGTATAATCGGCGTAGCAGCGCCACATGCATAGTAATGAGTGCGCGCCGCAACCACAGACACGTGCAGAGGGCACGTGCGCGAGCCCAAGTAGGATGCGCCCGTAGGCGTGGCCAAGCTGGCAGGCAATGAGCAACCTAAAGTGCTGACTGTCACAGGCCGCCTGCAATAGTAACCGCACCAGCCAGGGTCCGTGGATAATGAAACGTACGCAGAGTATGCAACATAGTACCTGTTCACACAAAACGGAGAACCAAACATTAACCCACGAAGTCCAAATTTTACCCGTCCAAGGAACAAAGGATACGCGTAATACCGTGTCCATCACGCAATGCACTGTCAGTGGGCATACCCAGTGAAGGTGTACCACAGCATGTCAGCGCGCCGCACCTACACACAAGTATTCCCATGGGCATGGTCACCAGCAGTAGTGAGAGTACACAGCCGGGCAGCCGTGTTGATATAACAACCAGAAGGAAAACAGATACCCTAAACACAGACAAACATGTGCATAGCAACATGTACTACACCCAGCAACGTGCCCGTCGCATACACATAGGACGGCGAATGCCGAAGCGTAATATCCAGAAGCAGAACCCATGCATGCAAATGTAATACACAACAGCCCCGTCATAGCACGTGAACCCGCACCCATGTACGACCGTGCACCCAACCCAGCTAGCAGCCTTGCGCAGCTGCACACCTACACACAATGGGAATACCTGAAATGTAGTATGAAGTATTGTCCTAGGCAGTGCCACGCTCGCAAATATGTACCCCACATGTCAACATCCCACCTCAGGTACTGATATCCAAATGGCTGCATGTGAATGTGTCGGCAGAATGTGTACATCCCGCATGTGGTATGGACCTGTCGAAACCCCATAGGCGCTCACACGCCACGGTGCCCATGACTGTACAGATCTGGACAAGGCAGTAGGTTCAGCCACAGTGCTGATGATTAGCTATGCAGACATGTCAAACACAACACATATGGCGGAACATCTGCCCACCAAGCAGGACGCCCCAACAGGGTGCCACATGCACAGAAGGTGAAGGTGGGACATCACACGTTGAGAATAGCGTTGCCGGATGGCCAAACACCCACGGCCAACGCAAAGGATGGAATAACATGTATATGCCTGGATGAATGGGTATGTCATAGCATGGGAATAGGCCAAGCTATCCAACATAATAGCCATGCATACCAGATACAAACTGCCAGTAACACGCAGTAGTAATGCAGGAAGGCATACACGACTGTGGGAATATAACAGGACATATGGCACATGCCAAGTGTTGATGCATGACACAAATGTCCAGGATGGGGCTCCCTGCAAAGAGGAACATGTGCCAACCCCACCCCCCCACAGATGTACCGGCAGTGGAAACACAACCCAAACACACACCAACACCACCGTCCATCCCACGATAGCAACAGAGGCTGGTCAAAGACCACCATGATGCATGCACAAACAGGGACACGTGTAACCGTTGCCCTAACAACCCCCCACAGGCCAACGAATAATAGTATGGACATATGCATGTAATGCTGTGAAGGATGTGTGGTAGTCCTCAGTATCACAGAGGTAGGTACACAGATACACTGTAATCAACCGTGACGTATGTGCACTGTACACAGCATACCTGCAGGTAATACATAGTTCAATCATGTGCCACAGAAATATACACATACGAATGAGGACAGGGGATAGACAAGTGTGAATGGGACAAACTATGAACATAGGTTCATAGGTCCATAGGTACATAGTAGGCTATCTGCCCAAGGGCAGCTATAACCCTAGCCCATAGTTATGTTGCCTTTGCCACCCCTCCAGTCCGAAGAAAACAATGCCTATTATATTGCTGTACCTCTGTCAAGCAGTGACATTGAAGTAATCCCTAGGGTATATCTGCAATCTCCCATCCATTGGTCAAGATCCCCCTCAAACAAGGTCAGCGAGGTGCTCTGCCTCACATGTACTGGGATGTTGTTCCACAGCATAGTGAGTGTCTGGGTGATGAATCTGTCCCTCCAGCACATTCTATTAATGACCGTGTCAAGGTTCACGCTACCTGCCCCTGTGGTTCTGAGGGATGTAGATTCATTAGGTGAAGCATAGTCATCAAATATGGGTCGACATGGCCTTGTATGTCAGGCACAGGTCACCACTGAGCAAGTGGTATGTGACTGAATGGAGCAGGAGTCCTTTCAGTTGGGCAGCATAACACATATTCCTGAGACCCTGCATCCGCTTGACGATGAACTTATGGGGCCTTCCCAGCTGCTGCAGGTGTCGGGTCAGATACCTTCCGAACGGGGCATTGTACTCAATCATAGGTCTAATGAGTGATGAGTACAAGGAGACAATGACCTCCCCTGATCTAGATGTGAATCCCTGCATGATCAGGTGGGCAATGTAGAAGGTCTACCTAACTACGTTAGCAACGTGTGTGTCGAATCTAACGGTTACTGACAACCTGGGTCCCCAGATCCCTGGTAACTCCCTCTGTGCTCAGTGGATTGCCACCTATATGGCAGCTAGGGGTAACCTTGTTCTTCCCAAAGGGTATGACTATGCATTTCCTGGCATTTAGCTGTAGGCCATGTCCCTGGCACCAGATATCCATATCTGTGAGGCCCTTCTGAAGGATATCTGTGTCAGATGTCGCCCCACTATGGCACCCAGTTCGCAGTCATCTGCAAACATTGTCAGCCATAACCCCTGTGTTTGCTTGTACTTTGGAAATGTAGATGCTGAAAAGAGTGGACCCAGGACTGAGCCCCGTGGGACACCGCCTGTGACCGGCTGTGAGTCTGACATGGTGCCAGCAACTATGACCATGTGGGTTCTGTCACCTAGCCAGTTTGCAACCCATCCTGCGATGTACGGGTTCACATCCAAGCCGATGGGTTTATCAATGATACCTGAGGGGGGTATTGTGTTGAAGGCCTTTGCCAGGTCGAGGTAGGCTGTATGGACTGCCTGACCCTCATCAATGGCCTCAGTGACTGTTCCTAAAAAGTCAACCAAGTTTAAAACGCATGATCTGCCTTTGACCAAGCCAAACTGGGTTGGATGCAAAGTATGCAAGTCCCCTATGTCTTCATCTATGAGTTCCATTATGATCCTTCTCCATGGCTTTGCAGATAAGGCTTGTCAAGCTAATGGGACGGTAATTACCAGGGTCAGTGGAAGCACTGGCCCTGTGAAGTGGGACTACAGTCACCGTGCGCCACAACTTGGGTACGTTACCTGAGGTGAGGCTAAGATTAAACAGCTGTCCTAACTGTGGGTCTAATTCCTCAATGAGTTCATGGAGTACACAGCCGGGACACCATCTGGTCCCATGGATGCTGTGTTTACTGCCTTGGAGAGAGCATTTCCCACCTGTGCGTTACAGATGTTTCGGAGGCCACAGTCCTCTGGTACAGATATCTCTCCATGTGGGGGGAAGGGGGGAGATGTTTGCACTGAACCTGTCAGCCAGTATGTTGGCAATGTGTGTAGGTTCAGTAAACTTCACATCATTCTGAACCCAGTCCGAGCATATCTGGGAGTGTCCTCCCAGGTGTCCAACATAGCTAAAGAAGGCCGTATGATTGTCTGTCGAGTCCTTGGTGATATATCTGTCGGATTTGCCCTGGATGATGTCATGAGAGCTTGTAGTTCTTCACATATAATGAGCAAGGGTGTCATACCTTACAAGGATTCTGCTCTGTCTTGTAGTAGCTACCTCCTTTCGTTGTAGAGCTTGTGTATGGCTGGGGTACACCAGACTGGATGCTTGGCTTTGGTACAAAGAGTCACAGTTGTGTAAGGGATTGCCTGATCCATGCAGTCCTGTAGGTGCTGGTAGAAGGCATATGTAAGTGATTCAGTGGCTTGAGTAATGTTTACCACTGGCTCAGGGGCCTTAAAGGAGACCACACTAGTGTTTAGAAGTGTGAAGTCGGCTTTTGAGAAAGCCATATGTATGGTAACCGGCACCACCCACAGCATTGTATGCCAATAGCAGAAGCTATTGTATGTTGTCCAAACACACGTGTCCGTACACATGGAACATCATAGCAATAAACCACGCCTGGATGTGGGTGATGCTAGACATACCCACGGCAGACGTGGTGCATTCCCGAGGCTGACGCCCGAGGGACCACACACATAGCCGGCCTTAGGCATAGGCCAAGTAGGCAGCTGCCTAGGGTGACGCTCTGCTAGGGGCACCTTTTCAGCCTTTATTCGGTGTAGGTAGACCAGGATGGGGGTAGCAGGTGATGTGGTGGGGGCACCATGGAGTCCTTTTGCCTAGGGCACCACCTGACCTAAGGCCACACCTACAGTACCCACACCCAGACACGGGTCATTGCTAGTATGCTATATCATCTATGGAAAGAAACCATATATTCCCAGACATAATGGCACAGCATAATGCCTGTCCGCCGCCCAAAGCAGACATACGGCACCCGTGGCGGTGCGGACGTACTGTGCGAGATGTCCGTAACCAATGTCGACACTGTCACGCTATGTGAAATAATGTCAACATAGCGATTCAATACTAAACAGCGACGGAGAGCCCGATGTCCCCGTTGCTGAGCTGTACAACCTGTTCCGCCATGTTAAATGTGTGTAGCAGAGCGGGACTGCCCCAAACTAAGCAACGGACATGTCTGTGGCTCGGTGGAAGCCGTCACGCAATGTTAAACCCATGTAATATAGCGATACAGGTTATAAATACCGAGGTTTAGTAATGGAAATAGGTCCATTCGACCAGACCGTGTGCAATTACTATAACAAGATCTACAACAGGCACGCCGGCCAATCAGCGCACACGGTTAGGAATAATGGGGGGGGATATGGTATAATAGACACGGACAAACCGTGCCCATGTGACTCGCCTGACATTCGTGACACGGTCAAGGCAGTTCCGTACACTAGGCGGACAAGACCAAACCCAAAGCACCACAGGAACACCCTGACAATCAAGGCCTGTATGCGTAGGGGATATAAGCCCTGTGATCTGAATATCCCTGCGGTCACGACATATGCATCCTGGGCCATGAGCGGAGAGGGAATGAGGAATGTTTAACATGTAGTACCGCACCTTTCCCAGCAGGAGAATGGATGCCTGTGACGCACGTGAGTGCAAGGGGGATATGTAAATTTAGCTAAGTACCATGGGTATGCATGTAAATGAGACCGAACAGCTAACGGTAGTGGTCACAGTAACCGCAAACGTGAATGCAGTCCCGCTTGAATTACGACTATAGAACATATAAATGTGCATCACGTAATGCGCGCCCATGCCGCAAAGACTGTTACATGTGTAAAGGTGAAAGTGCATTCCGCACACGTCCGTCAACCGGATCAGAGATATGTTACCGGAACAGTCACAACTAACACAGGCCACGGAACCACACAGACCCAGTAAACATATGTAACCAGAATACGGATATGCATGTGCACCTGCGCGTAACCCACAATTAGGAAATGCAAGTGCGCGTGTGTGTGATCCGCTCACAGCAGGGAATGTTAAGGCCGTGTCCTCCACGTCAATCATACATGTCTCAAAACTGTCAGCCCCTGAAAGTATGGAATCGGGCAATGCCATGTAAAGTACCATTAGAAATAGTGAGAAACACACGCTATGTGATAAGACAAACATAGAATGTGGATAGAATAACGTGTGTTAGTAGTATGGATAGACGACGGTTATGCATCTGTAACTCGACCCACTTGTCAGAAGGTGCCCCCGTACGAAAAGTGTTCAGTGGGCTCACACTTGTTGACCGGCTAGGCTAGCTGGACATATGTCCAGTGTCAGCAGAGGCCCGTGGAGAAATGCTCCACACACAATAATAGCACAACATACCAAAGTACTCATATATGTAACCAAAGAAGAACAACAATAGAAAGTGTCCTGAAAGGACTGGTTACACACAGATCACAGACGACAGAGAAATATATGGCCAGTGGAAGCATCGCCACAATTATGGGATCATGTCCCTATAGAAGCAAGAAGGTCTCACATGACACGCCAGCGAATTGCCAGATAGACACAGGTCAATGTAACACACAGCAACATTAAGGGCCAACTAGCCGTACACCATGCCCGAACCTGTACAGTGGAAAGGTATGGCATGGTAATTGATGTGTGTACACAGGTAATCCACAGACAGTAACAAAGCAAGGTATGAAACGAGGGGTTCACATGTATATATCTACACACAGCAGTCCGACGGCCCGTATATATGACGATGGACATAGATTTGTCACCTGAAAACAAGATGTAAACAACTACAGTTTAGTCCATATCATATTGATATAGTAATAATACAGTCATATTCATATTTAACATTGTGACCCTTATTTACATTCATATTTATACAAAATATGCATGTAATTGTACTTATTTATTCCATGATTTGGAATCTTAATGCAACAATTATACACATTGATATACAAAAGCATTACCAACACACTACATTCTAAGGTTTACTCACAACAATTATCAACTATGTTTCAATATACTGATGGTATTGACCAATATTGTATTTATATTAACACATCGTTGTTGTATCATTGTTTCCATTCAGTAATGTATGCAACACTGAGTTCTACATGTCACTTTATCATCAAGACTTGGAGCACGGTCCACTGAACTATGAGCAAGTCTATTAATTAGTTGACTTTAAACTGACTCTGAAGGAAGTATATAAGGGACGACTATCTAATGTATCTCGTACTGACGCTGCCCCATGTTAGTGGGTGAAAGAGCTCAGTATCCTATGACTGTGGAGTGTATCGCTTTTGTCATCGCCTGTCTTGGCATGGTTTATGTTCAAGAATGTCTTTTATGAAGATGACCAGGACTCAGGGTTTGCTGTATTTCCGCTTACTGGAACATGGATATAGATAGGCCAAGTAATACATAATATGGGTAAGAAGAAAGGAACAGTTTACCAAGAAAAAACTAGGAAAAGGACCCACCAGGTCCTAAACCGTGTGCACCTAGCAACCACAATGTTGTGCTACGAAAACCAAGTGTTTCAAAAATGAACCCAAATGGTGTAAATCCAAAGATGCAAGTTAGCAACTGCTTTAAATAATCCTCAGAAGTCCCAATAGGAAAGATTCGCCACTTTATTGTCAAAATAACACCACCAAAACAAGTAGATCACGAGCGCTTTCGCCCGGTCTTACCAGCTTTTCCAAGTGTAATTAGCTAAACCAATAACTCTAGCTTTTATAGAACTAATTGATTAAAATATCACCATGGTACTGATGTTTTATTTGGTTCAAATGGTTCACAAACAACTTTTAACATAAAGAATGAATTTTGTTTGAATTCATATAAGTTTTATACATACATTTTAACAATGCATTTATTGTGTCGAGCATTTTTAAATATGTATTTGTCTCTTTAATGCTTGTAGAAGTGGATTTAATTTATTTACAATATGGTGATATTTTAATCAATTAGTTAATTAACAGAACGCACTTGCGCTTATAAAAGCTAGAGTTATTGGTTTAGCTAATTACACTTGAAAATGCCCGTAAGACCGGCTAAAGTGCTCGTGATCTACTTGTTTTGGTGGTGTTATTTTGACAATAAAGTGGCGAATTTTTCCTATTGGGACTTCTGAGGATTATTTAAAGCAGTTGCTAACTTGCATCTTTGGATTTACACCATTTGGGTTCATTTTTGAAAACTTGGTTTTCGTAGCACTACATAATATGGGTAGTCAAACAGACATCCGCGATTGGGGAACATACAGCAGCAGTCAAAACCACTGGCCAGATGGAGACAGTCCAACAAGTTCTACACTTTACATATGCACATTGGTGTCCATTGTAGGACCCCAAAAATTGATCCGTATGCAATATCAACCAGCTGCGATCGACCCAGAAGAAGTGACAGCCGTGACTACGGCACAGCTAGACATATGCACCACCAGCGTGTTTAAGGTTGATGACAAGTGTCCATGAAATGCAGGACATATGAACAGAAATCCCCAGATTGTCGAGTCCATAGAAGTGCGTCCACATCCCAGTCCCGCACACATGAAGGATGTGTAATGGGTACCGCCGAGGGTTGCAGCCATGGGATACTGGGTATGCAGAAATGGGGCTCGTTTTTGTTTGACAGACAATACATTGTCCCGCCCCGTGGTGGGGATGTGGGTATAGCACATGCCTTACTCCCCACTAATAATGCAAAGCATCCACCGGATAATGCTAAATGCAGGTGTGAAATGTGTACAGCCCTATACCAGTGTCCAGTAGGCAATTCCCATGGATGGACAAGCGCACGACCAAGATGGCACCCATAACTGGAAACCTGGTGGAATTACACAGCTGCAGTAAGGCATAACACAGGAAATACAGATAGGGACTACAGTAGACACTCCCCATACAAAGTCAGACCGCCGTATGAATACCGCGCATACAGCACTCAATCTGCCAGCACCAAAATGGGGATCACTCGCCCATACTGCGGAACAAATGGGCGACCTGTGGAACACATACTAATGGCACACTAACAACTTCAACTAGGAAGGTCATAGGATGGTTAAACTATGGCGTTCCCACTTATAAAGAACATCCTTCAATGAATTAATAGGATTAATGTCAATTGACCATGGAATACACCTAATCAACATCAAATAACCGCTGGCACCTTATGGCACACAATCCAAAAAACACATAGGTAGATGAAACAGTCAACGAGAAATTGTCCAGGACAGTGCCCAAATGGTATACAAAGGTTCCTTCATAGACAAGTAAGCGCTTTCACCCGTAGGGTCTCCAGACTTACACATAACATAAAAGCATCCAGGCTTTAAATATCCCTCCTTACACTTTCATTGGTCAATTTCTCAGCAAACAATGAACAATTAACCACAGCATATAAAGCACAGACGCAATGTTAACTACACACACATATATTAACATCTCCAAAAACATCCTATTAAAACATGTATTATATGATATTGTACTATGCCTAATACTCATCAATCAAAGATCTAACAATATATATAGAAGATATGTATATCATATCAATGTAATACAGTGGTAAACAACTGAAAGAGTGGACTAATGTGTGTTAACTGTATATCTGTACCTAAACTACATTCCTGTTACTTGGGTTTAAGCCACCTGCTTCTCAAAAGAGGCTTAATCAGTGTTTCATCATTCAGCCCTGGTGTGTGGTCAACTCTCCACCTAATAATCCATCTCAATCCGCATTCTAAAGCATAGTTGATGAGGTTCCCCCCCTCTGGTATTATAACCTAGCCTTTGTAAAACACTGAATGTAAACGTATGCCTTGTGATGTGCTCATAGCCGGCCATAGGCATACGCCAATCCTGCGGCTGCCTAGGGCGCCGCACTAGTAGGGCCACCTTTCTAGTAGGTATGTCATGTAGGTACACCAGGATGTGGGCACCATGTGTTGTGGTGGTGGGCGCCATGGAGCCCTATAGCCTAGGGCAGCGGTCGATCTAAGGCCGCTGCCGTAGGAGGGGTAGTACGGTCTGCAGGTATGTGCTGAAGTGCACATGAAACAGCGGTCTACAAGGATTACCCATAGTGGTTACACCTGCACAGACGGCTATAGCGGGACACACACACGACCATGCATACAGCTCAGATAGACATACACACACCATAAACAGGCAATTATACACAAGGTTTATGGCGTATACGGGTACAGTGTCAGTACAGCAAGGATAGCTGTCTGCCACGATATCCAGCAGATGTCTCTAGGGCGCTCTCGAATACGGACGTTGCATGGACAATGAGTGGATATGCATCGCACCACAGTTCTATGTGTCAGCCGTGCAAATATGCGATACATGGGACAGACAGCTGTCCATGCAAGAGCAGCGCTATGGGCACAACATAGGTATGTATATATACAACGAGAGAGATACAGACGGACACATGTGGCAAGGCCGTGAGTGTAACGAACACAGCACCACCCCCCCACACCACAGCGGGGTGCACGTGGAGAACCCCCTACGGGGCTTGCCAACCACAGCAGGCACACAGGCAGTCCACGAGCTGCGCCTCACCATCCACAAACACAGAGATGGCGGCAGGATATAAGTGTTCTGCGGAAACTCTAAAGCCATACCCTATGAACCCATGCGGCTGGGAGCATAGACACACACACACAGCTGGCAGGCATGGTGATTGACCACACCCCCACATACCCAACCGCACAACAGTATGACACAGGTATGGAACGCGCTACGTGGACCACTGAACACAGCACCGCCAGAGGCACACGCCCAGGTGGGTGACAACATCCGTAAAGGAATAGCCGCCGATAGCCAAGGTATGTGTTGCCAAGCGTCTAAAATAACTACACTCTACTAGGGCAGCTGTGAACACACACACCCCACACACACACGGGAAGGGCCGAGTCAAACCTACGCCTACTTACATGAACACACTACAGCATGATGAATTTACAGAACGCGCTACCGAGATTACTGAGCACAGCGCTGTCAGAGGCATACTTCTAGGCGGGTGACATCATCCATAAGGGAATAGCTGGCATAGCCAAGGTATGTGTTGCGGCATCTAGCATGTCCATCTGCAGAGGCAGCTGGAAACACACACACACACCTCACACACACACGGGAAGGGCCGAGTCGAACCACGCCTACCTACATGAACACACTACAGCATGATGAACTTACAGAACGCTACCGAGATTACTGAGCACAGCGCTGTCAGAGGCATACTTCTAGGCGGGTGACATCATCCGTAAGGGAATAGCTGGCAATAGCCAAGGTATGTGTTGCGAAGCATCTAAAGGCATGTCCATCTGCAGAGGCAGCTGGAAACACACACACACACATACACACACACACACGGGGAAGGGCCGGGAGTCGAACCTACGCCTACCTACATGAACACACTACAGCATGATGAACTTACAGAACGCGCTACCGAGATTACTGAGCACAGCGCTGTCAGAGGCATACTTCTAGGCGGGTGACATCATCCGTAAGGGAATAGCTGGCAATAGCCAAGGTATGTGTTGCTGCCTAGCACGTCCATCTGCAGAGGCAGCTGGAAACACACACACACACACACACCGGGAAGGGCCGGGAGTCGAACCTACGCCTACCTACATGAACACACTACAGCATGATGAACTTACAGAATGCGCTACCGAGATTACTGAGCACAGTGCTGTCAGAGGCATACTTCTAGGCGGGTGACATCATCCGTAAGGGAATAGCTGGCAATAGCCAAGGTATGTGTTGCGAAGCATCTAAAAGCATGTCCATCTGCAGAGGCAGCTGGAAACACACACACACACACACACACACACACACACACACGGAGAAGGGCCGGAGTCAACCTACGCCTACCTACATGAACACACTACAGCATGATGAACTTACAGAATGCGCTACCGAGATTACTGAGCACAGCGCTGTCAGAGGCATACTTCTAGGTGGGTGACATCATCCATAAGGGAATAGCTGGCAATAGCCAAGGTATGTGTTGCGGTTGCCTAGCATGTCCATCTGCAGAGGCAGCTGGAAACACACACACACACACACACACACACACACGGGAAGGGCCGAGTCGAACCTACGCCTACCTACATGAACACACTACAGCATGATGAACTTACAGAACGCGCTACCGAGATTACTGAGCACAGTGCTGTCAGAGGCATACTTCTAGGCGGGTGACATCATCCGTAAGGGAATAGCTGGCAATAGCCAAGGTATGTGTTGGCATCTAAAGCATGTCCATCTGCAGAGGCAGCTGGAAACACACACACACACACACACACACACACGGGAAGGGCCGAGTCGAACCTACGCCTACCTACATGAACACACTACAGCATGATGAACTTACAGAATGCGCCACCGAGATTACTGAGCACAGCTGTCAGAGGCATACTTCTAGGTGGGTGACATCATCCGTAAGGGAATAGCTGGCAATAGCCAAGGTATGTGTTGCTGCCTAAAGCATGTCCATCTGCAGAGGCAGCTGGAAACACACACACACACACACACACGGGAAGGGCCGAGTCGAACCTACGCCTACCTACATGAACACACTACAGCATGATGAACTTACAGAACGCTACCGAGATTACTGAGCACAGTGCTGTCAGAGGCATACTTCTAGGCGGGTGACATCATCCGTAAGGGAATAGCTGGCAATAGCCAAGGTATGTGTTGCGAAGCCTAAAGCATGTCCATCTGCAGAGGCAGCTGGAAACACACACACACACCTCACACACACACATGGGGAAGGGCCAGGAGTCGAACCTATGCCTACCTACATGAACACACTACAGCATGATGAACTTACAGAACGCTACCGAGATTACTGAGCACAGCACTGTCAGAGGCATACTTCTAGGCGGGTGACATCATCCGTAAGGGAATAGCTGGCAATAGCCAAGGTATGTGTTGGCGCCTAAAGCATGTCCATCTGCAGAGGCAGCTGGAAACACACACACACACACACACACACACACACACGGGAAGGGCCGGAGTCGAACCTACGCCTACCTACATGAACACACTACAGCATGATGAACTTACAGAACGCTACCGAGATTACTGAGCACAGCTGTCAGAGGCATACTTCTAGGCGGGTGACATCATCCGTAAGGAATAGCTGGCAATAGCCAAGGTATGTGTTGTGAAGCGCCTAGCATGTCCATCTGCAGAGGCAGCTGGAAACACACACACACACACACACACACACACACACAGGAAGGGCCGAGTCGAACCTACGCTACCTACATGAACACACTACAGCATGATGCATTTACAGAACGCGCTACCGAGATTACTGAGCACAGCACTGTCAGGAGGCATACCCCTAGGTGGGTGATATCATCTGCAGAGGCAAGGCAGCCGATAGGGAATGAAGACAGAGTGCAGTCACACAGCATGTTACCATCCCAAGGTGGGCGACAGTAACACGGTAGTGCTGCAGTCGGGAATACCAACTAACTACGGAGCAGTACATCACGACATGGATACGGATGCACCACATACAGTATACCCTATGAGAGGGCATCCGCGGCATGATGTAGGCAGCCATTATGGCATAACAACCACATATGACTCACCTGGATGGTCACCATGGCTATGCAGGATGTCATTGGCCATGGCTACACGCCTAGTAGCAGACATCGGTGCCGACTGTAGTGTGTACCTCAAATGGTGTACTGGCCATGCCCTCACACCTAGCGGCGAAGGGGAGACAGACATGCTCACGGGTTATCAACGCAGACGGGCGCTGTGTGCACTGTACTGTGTGTCCATCTACACAGCTGCTTACTGGGCATGCTCAGACACTTAGAATCTGCACAGTGCAGACATGCATACACATGGGGTGAAATCATGGCAGGCAGAATGTGGACCGCCGGTGTGTCCACCCACACAACAGCAACCCGCCATGCCACAGACGTGGCGTTGCGAAGGGGAAACAGGCATGCACACGGGGTATCAACGCAGACGGGCGCCATGTGCACTGTACTGTGTGTCCATCTACACAGCTGCTTACTGGGCATGCTCAGACACTTAGAATCTGCACAGTGCAGACATGCATACACATGGGGTGAAATCATGGAAGGCAGAATGTGGACCATCGTGTGTGTCCACTCCACACAACAGCAACCCGCCATGCCACAGACGTGGCGGTTGCAAGGGGAAACAGGCATGCACACGGGTATCAACGCAGACGGGCGCTGTGTGCACTGTACTGTGTGTCCATCTACACAGCTGCTTACTGGGCATGCTCAGACACTTAGAATCTGCACAGTGCAGACATGCATACACATGGGGTGAAATCATGGAAGGCAGAATGTAGACCGTCGTGGTGTGTCCACCCACACAACAGCAACCCGCCATGCTCACACATGTAGTATGTGCTACGCGCCATCCGCATGCAGACGGAGTGCACACACCGCAAGTCACGCCAGGTAAACCCGCACACACGCAGGGTGGACACACATGCAGTTACACGTACACACAGATGACAGCACAGGCGTCACGGGTGCAGGCTGAACATGTACACACTGCAGTGAACACTGTAGCTGCCATGCCAGCACCATGTCATCGGTGCAGCAGTATGCCTCACGGTCCAGCAACAGCATGTGACATATGTCCACAAGACTATGTGGCGGTGTACGTCCATCGTGCAGAGTACACATGTACTATCAATGATCCCACAGGTGTGATGTAGTCCACCCATACTGGTATACATGGACAGGCGCTCCACACATACCACGGCCTGACACAGATATGACACATGACTGCAGCTGTACCACAGTGAAACAATGTCCGGATATGTCATATATGTGATTTCCTGGCTGTGTGCATGGACTGCACACAGGACACATACGAAGCCTGTGATGTACCACATGCATAACACAGGCGTACACGGTAATACACACACGAAGGGAAGGTGGACACATGTCTGTGGTATGCACCCCTTACAGGGTGTAGCGGTGTTCACTGGGACACATACCCTTGTACAGTTTGCCTGTGACAGCTGTGATACCATACCACAGTCCATGTTCCATGTATGTCGACACACATGTCACAACGTAGCAATGCATACACACATGGCAACAGGGGATACATGTGACACGGTACTGTGCACGGTGCAGCCGCATGAGCGGTGTCCGTGTCCATAACACAGTTGCAACCCCTACCACATGCATACCCATCATGGGGCCGCCATATGGTGGCATAGTAACAGCACGCATGGCAGTATGTGTGTACACCATGTGTTTAAACACCTGTCCACATGCATGTGTGCAGGTGCTGGTCACAGGTGTGTCACACACCATCCTACCCTGCCATGTGCATACAGTCTGCTATGTCGCCTTTACATGACAGCTGCCATAATGCATACCCATCGCCATGCGTCATCGACCATATGTCACATGGCCACTGTAACCCCTACCACCTCCCAAGTGCAAATATTGGCACAGCTGCCAGAAACAGTGGTGGTATGCAGGATGCACTACATACTGCTGCACGCCTGCACATATCCCATATAGCGGGTGTGGCATTCCTAGCACCAACATGTGTGCAGGAATGTGTGCCCATGTATGCCACAGATCGGGGGGACTATGTGCCACGTGCCACACATCACTGTACACCATGGTAGAGATCTGTACCTACCTCAGTGTGGGGTGCATGGATGTGGATGGTGCAGTACATGCAACACGTCATCCCTCCGTGTAGACATGTGTGGTCACCACCATGTCAGTGTGTCAACATGTGTGTATGTCTGCTGCCTGTTGTGAGGGTGTATGCAGATATAGTGTTGTGACTGGACACTGACCACACAGGGTGACCATCCCGTACTGGTGCTGCATTGTACAGCCCTGTCAATGCCATACCTGTGAGCCTTACTGGCCACCTGTGCAAGACCACCCCCTGTGACATGGCGCATGGGTGCATTGTCTTGTGAGGGTGCTGACCACACAGACAGGTGTCCCCATCTGCACACAATGGGGTGTGTGCCATAGAGGTGTACGCGCACGCGATTGCGACATATTCCTGTACCGGTACAGCATCCAACTGCTGCACACCGTGCACCACAGCTGACAGGTGACACCTGCGGTCAGTTGCCAGCACACTGCGTACGACACCTGCAGAATGTCACCATACCTGTACTGTGTCATGCCATGTATGTGATGTCTCTGTCCACCGTAGCCTGTGGCACCGACCACAGGCGTCAGGTGCAGTATATGTGTGGACATGTGCGCCATGTACCGTGTAAGCAACGCTACACTATATCTGGCTCCGTTCGCAGGTTTACGGTATAACCTCTCTTCTTGCAATCCCGACTGTCTGTTCTCTATATCACAAAAGCTCTGCACCTGCTCCCATAGTATTCCTACATAGGTAAAGTACATGTATACTAAATGGAGTACTACACTGGCCTAGAATCCCCTTGTGTACCCACTTCCCTATAGGTGCCTTCTGACCCAGTTACACAGCAAATGCATTCACGTTCTCTGGCATGTCGAAGGGTCAATTGCTAGCGACCTCTCCTGTTCAGATGGTGAATCTGGGCATCCTGGGCACTGTTACAGGTGCCTCATGGACACGGACAAGCCGCACCTCCCCCACTGAACATAATACATGTGAGAGATGCAACTATATAGCCAGACAGGGGCTGTGCTCTCTCAAACCATGACCAGCAAGACCAAACGGGAGGGGAAGGACACCATGCACACCACAAACCCAGTGTCACATGTAACTATCGCAAATGCTAATCAAACACATGAACACACTAAGACATACCTGGAGGCACTGTTAAAACATGTCACGAACCTAACGAGCCCTCTGAAGCAGACACCCAAGCAACTGCCTCCACAAGACATAGGACATGCAACACATAGTTCTCAACGTCAGTGTGCTAAACAGTCAGAGCCCCAAAGGCAACACACACAATGCCAGACACACTTGTAATGGGTGACGCCACTGTCAGACACACCGACGTCCCACCCACCAGACTGAACAAGGGAATGATCACAGTAGGCTGCCTGTCGGGTGCTGGAATCCGCCACATAACACACGCACTCAGGTCACTCCGCAGCATGTACAAGTATGATGCAGTGATTGCCCATGCTGGTGTCAACGACTGGAGACATACCACCCTGGGATATATGAAAGGAGACATAGAGGGCCTCTCAGATTGTGTAGCCCAGGCCAGCATGTCCCTGACCCTGGGCAGTATCCCACCCTCATCAAGTATGATGCCACTATACTGGCTCCAAGTGGTCACCCTTGATAATGTGCCTGGTTACCGGTGTCAGTCTGAGGGGATCCAAATTCCTCATACCTGGGATGACATGCTTGGCACGCCACGCCTTCGCAAGGGATGGCTCGCACCTGTCGCCCTGGTCTTCAAGGGTTTGGCTAAGGCACCTGCCACCCCACAGTGCCCACTGCAGGCAAGGCTGGAATGATAAACCTACCACCCTACACTACAAACCTGGAGAACAGACAGGGTAATACTGCTCAGTGCCAGTGGTCTACGCCCAAGCTGCATGCCCTCAAATGCCCTCCTCAGTATGGAGGACATCGATGTCAGTGCTGTGACTGAAACATTGTTCAGGGCTGCTGAGAGCACCCCAGCACTATCAGGTCATACCCCATATCACGCATTCAGGACCATAACCCGGACCTAACACAGAAGGAGGGGGAATCTCCATTTCCATGAAGGATACACACACCTCCAGGTTGGCAGAAATGCACGTAGCAGTGGAGAATATCCAGGTGCAATTAACCATGGGTAGGACTGCCCTACAGTTTGTTGCATGCTACAGACCACCCTCCCAAACCCAGGATACCTGCACAGCCTTCCTGAAGACACTGGTGAGTATGAATGCTCTCACAACACCGTCATATTGGGTGACATCAACCACCCATACATAGACTGCGAACATTACCCAGGACACAACACCCTACACCAAAGGTTCCAGGTGTTCATACACCTGAATGCTGTGGAACAACCATGCACCATACCCACAAGGGGGGGAACTATACTAGTTCTGATCATCACACATGGGGACGACATGCTCCACACAGGATGTACATCCCAAAATGGTGAGGTCAGACCATATAGTGAACTCACTGGAGATCCGCATCCTGCACCCAACACCGGCATGGGAGACCACAGTGAAGACCTCTCCACAGCGAACCACACACGCCATTCGACTGGGGTGGTACCCTACAAGGCCTCCATGCCAGTGGTAAACACAGGCCACACTGCTGAAACCCTTACAAATGCCTTCTATGAGCACCCCCAGGAATGTCTGCACCAAGCGATCCCGATAACATCAGGACCTTGTCCACCAAAGGCAGGCACATGGTCTGGTGGACCCCAGCCATTGACAAACCGTACAACAAGAGTTGAAAGCTACTACATGACAGAGCAATATCAGTACCAGGGAAGGCATCACTGATTAATACCAGCGCTAACATACGATCACTCATACAAACATCCAAGGCCGCCTGTGAGCCTGGACCTGCAAAGGACACATAAGACAACCATAAGGCCTTCCTTAGCTATGGTAGGAACATGGGTGGAAGCACACAGTTATGCTCGGAATTACTCCAGAATGGTACAATGATCACTGAACCCACAGACATTGCCAACAAACCAGCAGACAGGTTCCGTGCATACATCTACCCTCCCCCCCAAGAGGGGACATATCCATCCCACCAGAGTCTAGCCTCCCAAACATCCCGTATGCCCAGGAGAGAGCTGATATCTGTTAAGCAGTGAACACAGCATCAATGGGACCAGATGGTGTCCCCGGCTGTGTGCTACACAACCTCATTGAGGCCCTCACCCCGCACATAAGGCTGCTGTTTCATCTTAGCCTTACTACGGGCTACGTACCCGATGGATGGCATACGGCAACTGTGGTCCCACTACACCAGGGTAGTGCTCCTATGGACTCTGTACATCCCTGCCCTATAAGCTTGACAAGCCTTGTCTGCAAAGCTATGGAGAGGTCCATACTGGAGCCCATAAATAAAGACATTGGTGTACGCAAATACCGGAACATACCCACATCGGCTTAGTCAAGGGCAGATCCTGCCTCCCAACCTGGTCGACCTGTTTGGAGGAGTCACTAAGGCCATTGATGGGGTACGCCAGTTTGCACAGACTACCATGACCTGGCGGGAGCGCTCAAACCACACTCCACGGGCATCATAGAAAGGCTCACCAGCGTAGATGTAGAGACATATGTCACACGATGGTTTGCCAACTGGATGGAGGTCAAACCCACAGGGTTTGTGTTCCTGGTGCCATGTCAGACTCCAAGCTGGTCCCGAGTGGTGGCCCACAGGGCTCAGTCCTGGGCCCCTCCTGTTTGGCATTCAACTTTCCAATGTGCATGCAAACATAGGGGATTGTGGCAGACAAGGTATGCAGATGACTGCACACCGCCACCATACTCAACACCCCATCAGACACGGACATCCACCTGGGGTCTCATAGAAATGGATAACTGGTGCCAGAGCCATGGCCTGAAGCTACATGCCAGGGAAGGTATAGACCTACCCTTTGGGAAAGACATGTTCACCCCGAATTACCATATAGGTGGTAATCCATTAAACATGGTGGACGTGATCAGAGACATGGGTACCAAACCTGTCGGTAACCTCTCTCGACACTCACATTGCCAATGTGGTTGGGAAGACATTCCACTGTGCCCACCTGGTCATGAAGGGATTCACATCCACATCAGGGGAGGTCATTGTACCCCTGTACTCTTCACACATCAGACCAATGATTGGGTACAACGCCACATTTGGAATGTACCTAACCTGACACCTGCAGCACTCAGAAGGACCTCAAACATTCCACAACACAGGGATAAAGGTGCTGAAACATATGTCACACGCTGCCCGACTGAGGGGACTCCGGCTGTATACCTTCTCATACCGTCTGCTCTGAGGTGATCTGTGCCTGACATACACGGCCATGTCCGACCTGGGTGACATGGACATGTTCCACCTCCTAGGCTCCAAACAACCACGGGCACGGAAGCAACTGACAGAAACCTCAACACGGACATAAATAGGACGTGCTGGAGGGACAGGTTCATCGCCCAGAGACCCCTACAACATGGAAAAGATTCCCAGCCCCTGTGAAGCAGAGCCCCTCACTGACTCTGTCCAAGAGTAATCCTGACGTGTGGATGGGAGATCGTAGGTATGCGCCAGGCATCATCTCTGTGTCACTGCTGGACAGAGGGACAGCGGACCAATGGATATAGTATCCTCATCCTAAGGGGTGGTGAAAGCCACACACACTCTGGCTAGGCTTACACATGCCGTAGGGCACATAGCCTGGTATGTACCTATGCACCTATGTACCTATGTAGGAGTCCATGCAGGTTGCGGGTACCTGTGGTATGCTGATATTGCCAGATGTGCCTGTGGGTAACCCACAGCTACACGTGGGGACTGATAACAGTGCTCCCAGTAGGCACATGGAAGTACACCATATGAGACATACAGGTTAACAGAACCAACATGGTGCTACACATGCAACCGCCACACATACCGTACACAGCTCAATGTATGCTGCACCTGCACTACATGGTATGTCTGCTGCATGATGTCAGTACACAACCCACGCCACATACGCACCTGTCACCTGTCATACACAACCACTGCAACATACACATCACGCACTATGCGGACACAGGTATCACATACACCTCTCACTAACTTGTCCACCCTGTGCATCAGAATATATTTGCATAACCGTGCACCGATGGTGTGGATGACAGTGCTGCGGCAGAGGCTTCATCATATGCACAGGGTGATATGTGTGCCAGGGCATAGGCTGTACCAATGGATGACATCATGTGTGTGTGTAAGGGCCGGTGCATTTACTGGGCATGACTGTGCAGAATGCATGTGGATGTGGTGGAGCCCTACAGTTGTGTCTGCTGTGTGTGGGTATGTGTGTACACAGTTCAGCCATCTGTGATGCCTACATGGGGTATACTTGGCAGCCCCAGACTGTACAGTGCAGGTTGTACGGCTCACTGTGTCCGCTCATGCCACGCGACCCGTGCCTGCCTGGGGTCGCACGGGCACTACCGGTGGAGGTATGGAGTGGCCACTCTCCGATGACACATGTCCGCTGGAACCGTGTCCACGCTGGGACCGCCAGGGCCACGCCCACATGGCCTGCTGTGTCCTGGTGTGGTTGGTGTAGCACCAGCTGCACTGCTGCTGCTACCGCACTGTGTGAGTGGGCATGAGAGGTGGCACGCACACGCCGACCTACACTAGGTGGTGTTGCTGGCCTACGGCCACGTGTCCCACGCCTCACCCCTACCAGGTGTTCCAGCACAGACAGCTCACGCCAAGGATTGACATGCCTCGGTCGAGGATTCCAACCATCTCACCTAGTCGCCTATCCAGAACATTAGCAAGCTGCTGTTGAGCATTCGCCAATGACTGGATGTTCTCATTTAGGAACGGATTGCAGCCCTCTGCAGCCTCTGCCCTTCTTGGTTCTGCCGTTCAGCACGTGCCTGTGCTGCCATTACAGTCTGGAACATGCGTCTGGTGATACCAGCTGCTGCACCCTGTACAGCAGGTGCATGTCTACCAGAGCTCCTCCTACGAGCAGCACCAGCCACATGCCTGTGTGGCACATCACCAGTCATTACACTGGCAACATGGTGTGTAGCCGCACCTTCTGTAGCCACCACACATTCCTGCTCAATGCCAACAGACGCTGACTGTCCTTCCTCTATGGGCAACGGTGATGTGGTATGTGTCGGCATCAGAACCATGTGCGGAGATGAAGGGGACATAGGTGGGATGTTAACCAATGGCACAGCTTCTGCCCCTGACAACCCTGCCTGTGCCTCATGCATATGGTCATCACCGCTAGTATCTGTGGGGACACTAGCATCAGATGGACCGCAGGAGGGGAACGCACCTACACCACCTGTGAATACAAAGACATACTGTAAGATACATTACACACACGCAGACACACACGCAGACACACACACGCAGACACACACACAGACACACACACACACAGACACACACACGCACGCAGACACACACATGCAGACACACACACGCTGACACACACGCAGACACACACACGCAGACACATCATGCATGTGATATTGCAGATGGCATGCAGCATTCCCACACCACAGCTCAGTGAATGCAGGCCAGACATTAATAGTGGTAGTATGCATACTGCCCTGGGGTGCACACTACATCAAGCAGGTGTCATTTCAGTAGGCATGCAGTACACACATTCATGGTAGTTTGCATGCATCACCGTGATACACCATGTGGCCACAGGCAGGTTAACAGTACACATGGCTGGCGCCACTTTGACATGTACTCCGCCAACATGTGCGATAACATGTGGACATGTGACAATGGTGTCCCACCACATGCACCGCATCATACTGGACGCCACAGTGCAGTGTTATGTGTACAGGCTACAGATAGAATGCATGTGTAACAAAGATGTCTGTGCAGGTGTGGTTGGTGTGAGCTGTGTACATAGCTATACAGTGGGGAGTACAGGCACTGTGCCACTGCATGGCAGCAAGACACAGGTATGTTTCTGTGCGATGCGTAACATGGACGCATTGCATTGCCATGTCTGTAACACAGTCATGCTGTTCCACAGCACGTATATGGTAGACATTGGTGGCACCTCCAGTGGCTGCAGACAGGCATTGCGGTTGTCTGGTGTACCACATCAGATGTACAGGTGGTCCACTACAGCTATGATCGCATCTATGTGTGGACAAAGTGCAACGGTGTCTACCCACCCAGATGTACTGTGTGGCAACATGCCTGTGGGTATCACCCATGGCCATGTTTGACTGGGTCATGGACAATTGTGTGTGATGGGCATCATGTACACATCCCTGTGGTGGCCCATGTGACATACACCCATACTAGTCTGAGGTGTCACAATCCTGAGGGCTATGCAGACAGTGTGGATGTCTGCTATGTCGGGCGTAGGTCATGTCATGGTGTGACAATATTGCAGACAGAACACCACATGCATGGGACATGTCATGTGCCATGTCACAATGTGTGCACACAATGCAGGGGCATAGGTCACATTGGTAACACCTGTGTGCTGGCCAGATCACAGCTCACTATGTGGTACTGTGTGCATACCACAAATGGCATTCCGATGCATACTACATATGCAGCCATTGTAGAACACCTCCACCATTGTATGCATAGCTGACTGCACATATCACACCGATGGGTTATGTGGTGTCATGCCGGTGTATACTAACGGTTGTATCTACTGTACATGGGTGGCGTGTGTGTCAGGTGGTGCAACCTGTATACCGTGACTGGAGCAGACCCAGGTGTGCATGTCATACCTGGCCACAGGACGAATATCTATACACTGTAACATGCCTGTTACTAGTAACAGTCTCACCTGCGACGGACCCATGGCTGTGCGACACGCCAGAGGTACCTGTATAGGGGCGACACAACAGTATACACATTATCCATTACTGTAGCCACAGTAAGCACTGTGCATGTCACATCATGTACCTGTGTGGTAGCATGTGTTATGCACATGTCTGCAAAAACAACGTAGCATACTGTAGTATGCAGCTTGTGTGGCCATATACCTGGCATGTGTTGGTACATTATGTGGTGTACTGTGACACCCACACCTACGTCAGTTATCATACACACATGCAAGACTGACTTACCAGGCAGCTCCAGGCTCATTGGTTGGGAGACACCCACCTCCACGATGGCAGCGAGTGTTTCTGCATGATGTTCCCTGGGTGTCCCCAGACTGGCCAGGAGCTCCTCCATGTGTGTGAGTGGGTGCTGGGTTGGTGGCCCACCACCTGTTCCACCTTGTTCTCTGGCGATTGCGGTGGCACGCTGTTTCGCGTGCCGTATTAGGTCTGTGCAGTGTCGGCAGATCTGCTGGTAGGTGCGGTTGTTGCCACCCACGTTGTTCACCCTCCTGCGCATATCCTGCCACAGGTCATCCCGCTGCTGTGCTTGCTGTGGAACATGGCTGAATAGCAGGTCATAGTTGTCATGGAGCAACGGTATGATTACGTCATCCTCCTGGCGGCTGAAGGCTGGCAGCCGGAACGTGGCATTATCTGTAAGACATAATGATGGTGACAGGTCACATTTACACTGATGTACTGGCATACCGCTGGACATACATTGCTATGACATGTACGACATCTGCACAGTAATCTCTGCGATGCATCATGGCACTGACACAGCTGACATGTTGCCACACCATTAAGCAGTGGGTATCATATCATATCTGTGTGTCAACTCATCACACTGTACACACACCATGTTGATGGTAACCTGCTGTGGACATGTGTACCTGCCTGCACCTGTGTTCATACCAGTTGGCACATGTCCCAATGTGCACACAGTTCTACTGTTCACCTGGATGCTGTGTATATGTCACTAGGCATCACATACGCAGCCATTATGAACGTCAGCGGTGGCACTGCACACATACACATGGACACCTGTACATGCATGTGTTGTGCCATGTACATCTACACAGCACTGTACGGGTGTTGGACAACCTGCCACAGCTCACCTGTATTGCACATGTGATACACATGGGACATTGTGTAACCATATGACATTAGCAGGGAAGGTCATGCATAGCATGTGCGCCAACGTTGTACACACCAACACACAGCACCTGTGACACCACAGGGTGCATCAGTGCCACATTACTGCTCTGGACGGTTGATAGTGCAAGTGCCATTTGTCCATCGCACCATGTATGACTGTGATAGCACGCAGCCTTGCTGGGCAGGGCTGCATGGTATGGCAGGGTATGTCACATACATGGCATAGGGATGTGTCCCACCTGGGGTACTGTTATTGGCAGGGTGGCTGTCCATTCCATATGTCATTGCTATGTGTATATGGACATTACACATGTCTATCATCATGGTGTGGACAATGGCCTTCTGCAAGGTAGGCAGCATGCTGCTTGGTGGGGTGTGTATGGTGCATGCTGGTATCGCACATCCATGCATACACATTACCCCTGACAGGTGCTATGTGCTGCGATATTGTTCAACACAGTGCTGTATGTACCCACACACTGCTATCCCGTGCACATGGATGGTTGCCTGGCCTGACATGGGTACCACATATGTCTACATCCAGTGCCTGCTGCCACCCCCATGTCAGCTGGTGCACCACACAGCACCATCCCTCCCACAGGGACCGTGGTGTTGGGCACAGCATAGGTATCCATGTATGGGGACAGGGATGTTCACATAGCAGGGCCACTGATGGTATCATCCATCGGACCATACACGTATGACGCACACCTCATACACACAGCCCATTCAGTATGTTGTTCGCAACACTGACACAGCTATACTGCTAGGCCAGGGACATTCCCAGACGCACATACACAGATGCGTGAACATCTGTCTGTGGCATGGGCTACAATGATGGTGGGGTTCAACACATAACGTGTTTGAGTGTGGACGCTCTGTGCACATGTCTACACAGTAAGCCTGTTCTACAGTAGCCAGCGGTGATGTGCTGTGCACATGTCAATGCTGCACATTGTGTTGGTGTCTGTCTGTCCACAGGCCAGTGGTGGAACACACAGGGGTATTAGTGATCATATATGCATGCCACCCTGTACTGCTGTACTGCTAGCTTCTCGGGTGCTAATGTGTCATGGACATGCACACCTTACCCAGGCAGGTGGTAGTGGGTTGCCACCCGTACCCATCTCCTCATGTGGGTTGCTATGATCCAACACCCTCTTTGTATTGTATGTTCAGGCTATGCACCTGTGTGGGGCATGTGGGCATGCAATGCACTACTGCGTACCTTTGCACCCATTGCAGAACATGTCACACAGGTACACTGGCAGCCATACACTTCACAGCTTGATGACGGTACAACACGTGTTGTACACACGTAACACATATCCTGTGGGACATGGTCATATGTACAGGCATGTCCAACAGTCACGTACCACTGCTACGCGTACATGACGGATATGCAGTACATGTCGTGGTACAGCAACTGTCACATGTAGTCGCAATGCCCCCTACCTACATGGCGTGGTACTGCCTGTGGGGATATGCCTGCATCATGCTGTGCCCATAGCTGACAGTTGTACATCGATATGTGCAACATACCTCATTTGGTGTTCTCATGGGTGCATGTTCAACATGGCTCCGCATTGTTTGTGTCTGTCACACAGTCATTGTTGTACATGGTTTACATGCCAGCCATGGCTTACTGTGTGTGATTCCATGTACTTCATTGGGATACCATCATTATACATTATAACAGCGTATTCCAGCCATCACATAGCCTTCCTAGATGACACTGTTAGCCAGCCAGTAGTAGGTGTTCCGCCATCTGCACATAGGTCACACAGTACGAGGGCGGCTGACACCCATTCTGGGGACAGGGTTCTGACAGCTGTGGATGGGTGTGATGCTGTCGACAACCATGACTGCACCTGATGGTCACATCTGGATGGGTAACATTCACAACACACACCTACCTTCACGTAGTAAAACATCATCTACAACAATGGACATTCCTGCCAGAACAATGTGTGCAGTATGTCTGTATGACCACTGCAGGCACCACTGGTGGCCCCCAGCATGGCAGCCAACAGCACCAGTGTATAATCCCGTGGAACCATGGGTTACACCATTCACAACACACCTGTCTCAGATGACCCTGTTGTGGATCACAGTGCAGTTCCACACATCATGTTACACTAGGCATCATGCACTGATATGTTGTGGACGTGTGAACAGCTGTGCAACTCAACATATGCACACATGACACATCACCTGGTACAACATATCTGTCATACAACATGTTATTGTGACCGCCCTGTGATGGCATTACACAGGCTACGTGTACTGGGACATGTGATGGCTCACCGGTATATTCACCCTCTGGGTGTGTGTCTTGCCAAGTGTACAGTAGGCAGTGGTCTGAACACAGGGACACTGTACATTGACCTACTCTGTCACTGCAACTGTTGACTATGCTCATACTGTACTTATACAGGCATGTGGTATCTGACCACTATGACAGTCTTGGTCGACCACACTGCTGTGGCACACATGACCTGCGGACATCTGCCTGGGGTGTGGAGCACACATGTACATCTTCACATGCTATACTGCCTCTGTGGCGGTGTCACATGACTGTCTCCAGCAGGGCTGTAACAGGCAGGCATGGCATGGGGTCATGTGGGACAATGCTTGCACCTTCCACTGTGCTGCACACAAGCAAGGCACACACACTAGTGCACCACTCACATTTATCTGCAGTGCCTGGGACCTGCCTCCATGCTCTGCACAGCACACCTGCAAGCATAGATTGTACACGGATCATACCTCCCAGGCACATACCTGGACTGCAACACACACAGGTGAGGGGATCCCACATCACACAGTGTTTTGCACACATACTGGATATTTGCCGAACACAATGCATCATAGGTGCTCCATGTGCAGATACCCATGTTTGTGACCGCTAGACACATTGTAACACGCAACAGAGCTTACATTGTACACCACAGGTTACATGCTGTCTGTGTTGTCATACTGTACATTGGGCCTCAGACAGCTGATACTGCCATGTGCTGACAGCAACCCACACTTCCCTAGAATGGACACCCATGTACCCACACATGCTTGAGGCATGCACTCCACCCAGCTGGGTGACACATTACACAACACATACCATACCTACCCTACCCTCAGCATGCACAATACCTCCATGTGTCTGGTGTGTTAAACCTGGGGTTATCCCCCCTTTGGTAGATGAACATATATGCTTCACGGCCCTGCTAGCCACACCCTGGACACACACCCATCGCAGCATACATGGAACATGTGTTCTACAGCCAGTACTACTGACATCTGCTGACAGGAGTTGTTAATGGCATGACACCCCGGCAGATGGACAGTGTACATAACTATGCTGACACATACCACAGTGCACTTCCGTAGCATGTACACAATGGTAGGGACCATGCTATTCCACACAGAGACATGGCGGTACTGACCTTTTCACAGATGCCACGGTGGTGGTCATGTTCCATGCACATCTGCTGTATGGGCACATGTGCAGGCTGTTGCACGGTGGTGTATATTCACATGTGTGGGGTGCATCACTTGTCAGCCATGGTGGGTCCTCGTGGTCCATCATATGCTCCAAGGCTAGCTATCTACACATGACTGCCGCACATTGCAGTGTGGGTCCTCAGGCAGTGTGGTGGTATGTCTGTGTTGTTTGGCTACATCCACATTCAATGTCGCTTACAACAGTCACCCAGGCATTGCAGACTGAGATAATGTTGGCAACATGCCAGGCAATGGTGTACTTACCAACAATACACACTCTCACTCACTACAGGGTTGCAATCCATACATGGACATCGTAGTGTCCCTGTGGACACATACATGGTACTGCCATGCACACGTTATGTCCTAAGACACTATCCCAATGTCACCTTCCGATCTCCCTAGCTGTTATGTCCCGCCAACCTGTTTGGTATGTGTCTCCACACCAGCCCACTGAATTCACTGCTAGCCTGTTGTCGGACATTGTGTACCTTGACCATCACACTGCCGCATCTATCGCACTACACATGGGTGGCACTGCATTGCACGTGTGGGACTGCATTCGTACACCCATGACTGGACCATTCTGTATGGCACTGGGGCACATCCTCACAAACGTGCTTCACGCACTCATTGATGACCTCCATGCCTTTACTGGCACCCTTGTTGGGCTTCTGTGTGCCACAGCACGCCACATACACATGCTGACCACCTGTCATACCATTGCATGGGTGGTTGGTGTGGTACAGAGGGCAACAAATCAGACATTGTCCTCACATTGCCCTTCAGCACCATTCCACGTTCTGGTATTGGCAACGTACACATCCACCTGCACATCATACCCTGTGTCTCAGGATGTTATGCTATATGACTCCTGGACAGGACACACAGTGGTGCAAGCATATCATGCTACCTACTACATGTCAGGTACATATGGCATTACACAGTCCTCAGTCATGGGGCCCCTCATGTTCACTATTTGCTTACATACACAACATGCTGTCACAGAGTACTGTCCATGCCTAGATATCCCACATCTACATACCTGGCACCATTATAGCTCCACCAGCTCATACTGATAACAACCATATGGGTGTCGGTGTGGCAGATACATCATGTGGGTGTCATGGCATCAGGATGCATGACACATGGTGCATGCACATCACCTTTGCATAGCAACATTCATCCACTGACTATCACATGGATACTGGCCCTGCATATGCATATCAAATTGTACATGGTTGCTGTACACACAAATGCCCCACATGGTCCTGTGGTTACCGTATACCACTGTGGCATGGATACACTTCTGCAGGGCCACACCTATCTGTACTGTGTGTGATGCTGGTACATAGGTAGCCATTGTACCTGTGGCATACACACATCTACACACGGTCAAGGTTACAATACCACATTTGTGGTGTACCTTCCACAATGGCTACGACTTTACATGGCACAGCATTGTCATGCCATGATGTGTACCAGGCTCAGACAGTTTACATATGCGGCTGACAGATGGAAAACACATCTGTACACATCTGCATACCACATACACAGGGGTGTCTTCTGCTCTGACATGGACCATGTCCTCCGCATTACTAATGCATGTACTACTCATACATGACAATTGCAGTGGGCAGTGTGAACGGACCACTCATGGATATGTGCACACATGCCACATTGCATGGGCTGGGCTTCTGTGTTACTTCCGCAGACACAACACACACCATGCTGTGGAACATAGGTCCTGTGCACATCCCACAGGGACACACAGTGGCACTGTTCATGTGATAGCTCCCTTGCTGTTTGAGTGACACGTAGTCATGGTACCACCACAGCAGCAGTACTGTGTAAACATGTAGTTGACACCCACCTCTGCTGTTCACTGGGCACTACCATGGGGAGGTGACACTACTGTGTACACTGCACATGTGTTTACACATGGACCTGCCAGACTTCATTGTTGCCCACATTGCACCTGCTACAGATCGTTTGGGCATGGTTACTTGGTGTTCCTTCCATTTCAGATGGCTATTATGCTACTACTCTGTCCCATATCTACAGGCCATATGTATCCTGTTATTGTACACACCAATAGGCAATAACTCTATTATGCATGATATGCCTGTGATACTGTGTATGATGTCTGTCATATCCACCATGACAGCTTTGCATTACACATAGTTGACATATTATCCTCTACTGCAAGGCATACGTGCACGTCGGGCGCACATTACGTATGACATAGACGGTATATGCCCATACACATGTGTGCTGTGACAGTATACATACATGTCCTATCCCCTGCTATGGCACTTCCTTGTTGGACATCCACTGCCAGCATCGGCTTGTGGTGTGGCATTGTTCTCTGTTATGCCCCCCTGTGGCAGCCCTTGTGTTATCCCGGCTGTGTACATGATGTCCCACTGCTGTGCACACAGTGTCCACAGTCGTTGGTATGCTCAGCAGGATAGCACTACATAACCACCTTTCACCACTCTCTGCATTATGGACAAGTATCATTACTTACAAACACCATTCACATACAGTACAGCTTCGTCATACACATCATGCGTTACACACCCGTACATATCATGGGTTC
This sequence comes from Protopterus annectens, assembly GCF_019279795.1. Lineage (NCBI taxonomy): Eukaryota > Metazoa > Chordata > Ceratodontiformes > Protopteridae > Protopterus > Protopterus annectens. Next base: position 151,839,222 of record NC_056725.1, read on the forward strand.
TACATACCTTGTCAGTGTTTCGTTCCGTTTTTCGTTCCGTGTATCGGTATTCCTATTTGTTACTCTTTCCGTTGTACACTGCTGGTTCAGTATGAGCATACGGTTTGAATATCCTGGGAGTCATCCTTATATCTGTCGATACCTGCAACATGTGGGTTCATCACACCAATTGCTGTTCATCAGTGTGTACTTGTGCGCATATCACTTGTGCATCTACTCCATTCGTACATTACGCGTCGTAACTAGGGTATGGTTGCATTCCTCACCTGGGCATTGGCTATTTGCCCTACCTTCGTGGAGATGGTCTGTATTGTGTTATGTTATGTGTAACTGCAGCCGCTATGTGTGGCGACAGGTACATTATGCAGTGGTGTTAGCCATGGATTGTGTGTGTTGGGTATGGTATTATGTTCGACATGTGGGTGTCCCTGTCCTGACGGCGTCTGTTGATGGCGTTTTGCATTCGGATGTGTAACATAGCTGTTGGATTCCTTTAAACAACGGATGCAAGTATGCATCCGCTGTTGATAGTGTTTCCCACGCGAGATGTTGCGGTTATGCAGCTGTCATTGACTGCCTGCATGTTTGTGCTGCTATTATGGCTTATATCCCTTTGATATGTATGATGGGGAATATCGGAGGTTGTAGGTGACGGATACGGGTTGTGGGCCTTGCATCTCTACATACACGGTATGCTTGTCTGTGTGCTCCATCCCTGCCTGGGGAGTTGACAGTTAATTGTCTGTTGTTCTGGGAGTGTAGGTTGTGTTGTTGTCATGTGGTGTTGGTATCACCTGCGTGTGTGCTTCCTGCATGTATTCCTCCGTCACATCGGTGGTATATCTGCGGTTGTTTGTACGTGACGACTATCCCTTGTCATTCTGTCCCAGATATTTACAGTCATTGTGGTCCTGTACTTGGGATGGCCTGTTTGCTAGTGGTTGCCACCTATTCAGGTGGCGATTGCTTGTTTGACACTTGTAGAACACACAGCGGTGTTTACGGGCCGATACGTGGCCATGGTCAGTACCGGGGTAGCACATGCGTATTTCCGCGGTACATACCTATTGCTGTGTGACTTTGCCAACGTATCGTTTTGCAATTAGCATATCGGTGTCATACATACGGTCATGATTAGTACATACGCCCTTTCCATTTCATGTGGGTATATTCCTGTGCTACATTCTGGGACATTGTCACTTTGCATCGTTATACGTCGCCACACGCCTAGCCAGGGTGGGGCTCTCAGTACTACTTTGGGACTACTGGTGTACATATGCCTGTGGCTAGTGTACTGTATGCCTACACATGTTATTCCACTCTGCCTCTAACATGGCACCAACATACACATTTTACAGAGGCACACACATTACACTCGACAGCGAAACAAACGGCACCCTCACCGCACATACACATACTGCGGCAGTCACAGGGATGGTTGCACACAGTACCTGTGTGGGCATCACCGCGGCAGTGTCTACCTCCCCTCATATCATCATAGTATTACCCGTGCATGTACTGTTACTGTACTGTGGCCTGGCGATCATTCCGACTCGCGGTTATGCATTTTGGTATGTTGACCTTTCCATGGGTGGCGGTTTCCTCTTCTGTTAAACCTCCCGGATGCTCAGGTTGTCTTTCACTATGTATACTATGTACAGATGTCGCGTGTTACATCTCTGTCACCTTACATCCCTCTGATTCCCTGTCTTACCTGTAGTAATTATATGTATATGTGTACATATATTTCTATATATGTAATTATATCTATCTACATATCTGTATATGCACATATCTACATGTCTATATGTATACACCTTGCGCTTAACGTGGCAGCATACAGCAACACCGCTCTGCTGTAGGACCCGCTGCACGGTTCAGGTGTTGGCGCTCCATGCCCGCTGGCTGTTGGGTGTACAGTGTTTGGGTGCTGCCTATGTTGGAGTCACACATGGGGCCACCCATACGGTACACTTTACGGTGGTCATGTTTGTGTGCCGCCCATTTCACTGTGTGTGCAGGTAGGGAGGTGTCAGTCCATGGGGCCTATGCTGTCAGAGTATGTGCTATACTTCCCTCTTTGCCAGGGCATAGGCATATTGGGTATGCCTCCGTCTGCCTACTGGGGCTGGCACAGTGTGTTCATGGTCCTGAACCCTCTGTGCCTGGACTGGCCTTGGCAGTTGTGGTGGGCTTTGTGGCCCTTCACCATTATGTCCCTGCAGCAGCTGTTTCCGCAGGATCATATTATGTAGCATGGCACATACTATGAATATGTGGGCACATGTGCCTGGAGAGTACTGCAGGGCTCCACCAGATGTATCCAAGCACCAGAACCGTGATTTCAGCATCCCAAACACACGCTCTATGATTATTCTGGTTTGTGCGTGTGCCTCATTATGGCGTTCTTGCATGTGTGTGTGTGCATTTCTGATGGGAGTCATCATCCACGGCTCCAGTGCATAGCCAGCATCCCCAAACAAGGTGGCCTTGTGGGATGTCCCCCCTGGCAAATACCTGGTACAGCTGTGAGGCATGCCAGATATGGGAGTCGTGGTAGCTTCCAGGGCTGCCAGCACACACATCCATGATAATGCCCTGCGCATTGCACACGACCTGGCAATTGATGGAGGGGAATCCCTTGCGGTTTATGTAGCGTCTACCCTGCTCCCCAGGTGATGACTTGATTTGTATGTGCGCATAGTCTATCGCACCCAGTACCTCCAGGTATTGTGCCACATGGTGGAAGTGGCACATATTGCTAGCCAACTCCTCCTGAGATCTGGGGAAGTATATATGCTCATTGGCATGTGGTAACATGGCATCCAGAAACTGGTGTAGTACCCTGGATGCTGATGCCTGTGAGATGCCCATTATATCCCCAGTTGGCCTTTGAAAGGTACCTGTGGCCAGTATTCGCAAGCTTACACATACCTTTGTGTCCACTGGGATGGCCCTCTGTTGTTTCTTGTTCTCAGGCGTGGCCGCACAGCTCCACTATTTGCTGTAACGTGTCCCTATCCACCCTGTAATGCTCTACTATCTCCAGGTCTTGTAGCCCCTGGTAGGTTACCCTTGGTCTGAACACTCTCCTTCTCCTCTGAGGCCTACGGTAGTTGTCGGCACCCTCCTCCACAACTCCACCTGTCTCTAACACATGCTGATGAATCACGGCCACGGTGGCACCCAACATGTACATTTTAAAAGTTCCCCGTGTGTTTACACCTATGGTGCGGCGTTTGGGAATACACGGCTGTGTGTTGTGTGCATTCAAACTTTATACTGTTGTGCTGTACACCCGGTGATGTCATAGGGTGTGTCTGTGCGGCCGTATCTGGGGATTATCTTCCGTGTTTTACCGTTGGCACTGCAAAGCTGTTGCCTTTGGTGTTGCATTACTCTTGCCTGCAATGGATTACCTTTCGACCTTCCCTTACTGTTTCTGCACGTTGCACCTACTATTTCCTGGCATGCATCCTGCAGAGCCCTGTCATGTGTAGTTTCTGGGACATGGCATATCGTGCGTTTTGTGTGCCACCGCTGTTATGCTGCCTGTCTACTTGGCTCTGCTGTGTCAGGTCTTCACTCTTTGCAATCTGCTACCTCCCCTACTTTCTTTGCATTCATATGCCTCCCCTTTCCCGTTTTGCAGGTTTCTGCATGCAGAGTTGTCAGCTGCCGCCGATTGGCCTTCTTGGGTTGATTACTGTTGATTGCTCATTACTACTCCAATTACACTGCTTCCGCATTTCCTCATATTCTCAACATCACCTTCCTGTATCCGATGTTATTTGTGGGGCAAGCGTCACATGACTGGGTTAAGGGAACGTAGTCATCCTTGTGCACATGCACCACTGCGCGCATTGTGTGCTCTCAGCTCAACTATTTCCCCACATGCCGGTCCTGCAGCTGTGATGTGCAATGTACAGCCCAGGTTTGCTGAGCTCCAATGTGCTTCCTTCTACAGTGGCACACCCCTCTGCAGGTGACATGTATTCCCTCTGAGCCACTCCTTGGTGTATTACCGCTGCGCCGTTTGGTACAGCCTTACGCCAGCGGGGGTTTTGCGATTCAGTATTATCTGCCTCATTTGCATGGCATTGACTACTAATTCATAGTTACCACGCCGAACACTGCCGCGAATCCTTGGCAACCCTTGCACCGTGGATGTGGCTTTCCATGCATACCATGGTGTATTGTGGCTGTGAAGCTGATGTGTATTACACTGCTGTTTTATGACATTGTCATATTATTTCATTGTTTAGCACCTTCCGCAGACATGTCCTGGGGTTCTGCTGTGAGTTTCTGTGGACATACCATTTATGTTATTATTTACATGTTGTGCATGTTTTCTTTTGACATTCTCTGTGTCTTTAGCCATTGGCATATGGCAACAGTGTGATACCTGATGTTGACAGCCTTCCGTTACTCCTATGTTATGTTTGGGTAAATGTAAACCGTTTTTTTTTGGTTTACATTGCCGCGTTCTTATGTTACGCCTGCGCCACTTCGTGGATCGCTATATGCCTTCATTTGCATGGTGCAACACCGCACATGGGGTGTTTAGCATACCTACACCGGAGGCGGCGCAGATCCGGCGCACACCGGTAGTGCACGTGGGATTGGATCGTACCTGAATCGCTCTGCGGCCATATTTGGCATTGTAACGCCTACGCTATGCGTCCGCCTGGTGCAACGTTCATGAATCCCGGGGACTGTGTTTTGTAGGTTTTTAACATCAGCAGGCTAGGTCAAGATGATCTCTTTCTTAAGTGTTTACTGGAAGACAGATGACTAGTACAGTTTTTGGGGTCTATATTATATCAGCGAAACGGCATTACAGCGAATGCCATTTTGCCGACACATATAGACCGAAATCCCAAAACAGCGACAGCTCAGGTCAGCCATTTTTTTCCCCAGGGGAAAAATCGCTTGGCCTGAGATGTGACATTGCCCTTTACCCCACTGTAATGCAATCTCGGAGTTGGTATATTTAGTTAGGGGGGTGTGGGAGGCAAAGCTCCCCACTTTGCAATGTTTTAAGTGGTGTGTTGTGTTTTGTTGGTGTACCGATTTTTTTCCATGGGTTTTGCTGTTTTGGGATTTCGGTCTATATGTATTGGCAAAATGGGATTCGCTGTAATGCCATTTCACTGATCTAATATAGACCCCAGTTTTTGAACCTACTTTATATTTGACTAATAGACAGAAAATGTGAGATGATAGAAATTATAGAAATTTTCAAATACAAAAGGTCTTTGCCTGCTGCCTTAATAAAATGGATGTGTCAGATATACCCTAAATATTCTGAATTTTTTTGCAGTGTTAGCAGAAACACTAAAATGTAATGAAACCATGTATAAGTTTGAACAGTCTAGACCTGTAGTAAAACCTTTGTCAAATATTGGTAACAAACAAACAAAAAGGTAGCAGCTATAGACATATTCTGATTTCAGTGTGAAATAAATGTCCCTTAGTTGGGTTTTGTTCTAGTGGTTGCAACTCTATTAAATCTGTGAAAGTTATAACTTCTGAAAAATATACTTCTAGTAATGGCATACCTCTAGAAGGTGATTAAATACTTCCTAGAATGACTGAAGGTGTATTTTGCTATAGTGTAACTGTCAAGTTAATTAAGAGCAATGCCTTAATTGATGTTGAATAATGCAAAGACTTTTAGAACCAGGCAGTATGCTAAGATGCACACACACACACACACACACACACACACACACACACACACACACACACACGTGTGTGTGTGTGTGTGTGTGTGTGTGTGTGTGTGTGTGTGTGTGTAAGAAGAAAACCATCACTAACAAAGCAACAGAAGTTGTTTTGTGGGTGTTTTTTGAGCAAGGTATGAATGCTGATGATTTGGATTTCTTCCTGGTGCTTCATTTAGGTAATGGCTTCCATTTTATTTGTTCAAACCATTGTTGGCTATAATGCATCATTGTTACCAAGACTGAATGAACATTTACAGGAATGTTGGAATGTGGTTATGAAATGTTTTGAAAATGCTGCCTTTTCTGAACTTTATAAAAAAATCAGGTGAACATTTGTAAATTGAATAAATATGTCCAACACAGAAAATTAAAAAAGTTTAAGAGGAATCCTTGAAACTATAAAAATACTACTGCTTCCTTTTAAAAACATAACAGCACAGGGTGACCATTTCCACCCAACTCTTGACTTCTACTGACACTAAAAGACAGCTGAATAAGAGAAAATACTATCAAGAAACAACACAAAATGGTTCAGAGTTTGATTCTACCACTGACCCATTTTCTGTTGTGATGACTGATTATGAGTCCCCTGCAACAAAATGTAGCAATTCTTTGAAACAGGCCTCTAAAGTCCTTGTTAAATATAAAAGGGGGAGCAAGAAACATCAGGCTGGGAGAAAACTTTATGATCAGGTTCCAGGCCCTGCTGTGAACACACGTTTTGAATGGTATATATTGATGATTGTTTTGTTGTTAACATTTATTCCAGGATTTTAAATTAAATGAAAATTACAGTGCTTAATAAATGCTTAAATTTTTTATGGTAGTGTTTCAGTCTCTCTGAGTACTATATTCTCTTATTTACTGTAATTCTGTGGGGGGCAGAATTTTTGGTAGAGATAACGGACAGAAAAGGATTTTTAAGTAATGTTATGGTACCTTTTAAGTTTAAGAAATCTGATTTAACCCCCCCCCCCTTTGTCATCAGACTGTAAGATTATTAGAAACCATGGATTTTAAAGATTTGATTAACAAACATTGCAATATTTTAAGAGGTACAGGCTATAATGTGAGCCATGATGAAGAGTTGCTTTGAATTCCTTAACTTCTGCTTTGAATAAAGGGCTTTCCATAGCAGATAAAGGAGGTGCTGTTGTGGTCTGGAGAAGGTCACAATATGACAATGAGGCAGATAGACAGTTGAATGATTGTTGCTTTTATTGTTGCCTTTACCTATTATTATATTCGATCCTACACTAGAATTTAAAAAGCAGATTGTTTTTTTTTTAAATAACAGTAGGAATTATTTCATTTGATTTCTGTAAATGACTTATAGTGGCTGATCCTATAAAACAATCTTAGAATGAGGACATCCAGAGTTTCAGGATGGAGGTTTCTCATAGAACCTTTTTCTAAGTTTTTGGAAAAAATGTTTATCCCATTGCTACTCTACATATCCACTTGAAATAAAGACCTGACTCAGTTTTTGAAATTAATGGATGAAATTTGTGTTAACATCTCTACTTATTTTTGCACCCTTTGTGTGCAGTCATTATACACAAGTATCCCCCACGTTATCAGGACTGAAGAAGTACAATAGCTTATTTTTGATTTGCTATTTACTTGGAATCTTTCTCTGAGCTTGTGCTAAGATTGGTTCTAGAAAATAATATTTTTTTTTACTTTGGGGGGAAATGTTACATGTATACCTCTAAAAACCAAAAGGAAAATAGGGAAGCAGCCTTCAACACTTAAACCAGAAGAAAATCTAAGCAGTTCAAAAGGCCTCGAAGAACCACACTCCAAAGATGCACGAAAAGATATAAATACAACTTTTATTTTCACATAAACGCTCAGATAAATATGTTTTCATCCACAAACTTCATCAGATGTATTAAACAGAACAAGCAGGAAAACAACCCTCTTATACCAGTGATGAGTTCTTGAATTCACCAATCAACACTAATCATCATTTGAAGTCATGAATATTCATAGAACTCTGTCACCTTTCACTCAAAACACCAGAGCTAAGAACCACTTCTAAACAGTCTGGAACATCAGTGCAGAAATGTATCTAACATCTAAAATCCTTTAGTCAAAAGACTACTCTTGAATTTAAATAGAATTGCAAAAACTGCTGGAAAAAGACTAACAAAAATGTCTAATAATAAAAAAGTGTATATCAGAAAATACAGTTTTAAAATACAGTTGTTAAGAGTTCTAAAGAGGCTCACAAAATATAGGATTGTCTCCATCTGGTGACCAAAAGGCAAACTACACTTAAAAAGTAATTTAAAAACCTAATGTCCCTAGTGCATAGGATAATTTAGACCTCTAACAACAAAGTTATATTTTGATATGTGATATACATGAACACACAAAAATCTTTGAGGGTTCAAAAATTGGCAAAGTATTTGGATAGCAAACTTCAAACGTTATGGGGTACCAAAACTGTTATACATAAAGATTCTTGAGAATTTCTTAAATATATTGACATCAGTAGGTCTTTTGAGTCAGTTATTTTTGTAACTATAGACATCAAAGATTTATTTTCTGTTATACCACACTCTATTGGTATTGAGTGGGTGGAAGCAGTATTGACAGATAAGGTTTCCATTCCAGCTGACAACCTGTATGTGTTATTACATCAATTAGAGTTGGTACTAAACAATAATTTCATTTTCTTTTGTGGTGAGTTTTTCCATCAAATTAAGGGTGTGGCCATGGGCTCAAATTGTGCCTCCACCTATACCAACATTGTTTTGGCATGGTAGGAGAAAAATGTTATTCTGGATTCTGAGTTCAGGGGATGCTGGTCACACTATAGAAGATTTTTGGATGGCATTTGTCTTTTCTGGCTAGACACAGAAAGCAGATTGTTGGGAATTTCTTGAATATATTGAAACTACTACCAACTTTCTGCATTTCACTAGTTCCATCAACCATGACAGGATGAACTTCTTGGATGTGACAATAGAAAAGGTTCCTACAGAAATAAAATTTAAGGTTTTCTGTAAGGAAACCTTTACAAACTCATATTTACATTTCCATAGTGCCCACTCTTACTTTCAGAAAAAGAACATTTATAGAGGACAGCTCATCAGGGCAAGTAGGATGACATCCCTGGATTTGGATTTTGGCAATGAGGTGGATTTTTTACAGAATTTATTTAGAGATAGAGGCTATCCCCCTTCACTACTAAAAGAGATTAATACTGATACAAAGTATTTAAGGAAGACAAAATATGGTCCCCTTTTTGGCACTGGGTTCACATCAAGTGTGAATAACACAAAAATGATATCAGAAATGACCAAGATGCCCCAAGGAAAGCACTTGTTATAGAGTTCAAATAGATTCTAAGTTGGTGGGTGAAATTATTAGGAAGGAATGGGGCAGGTTTAAGGTACTTACTGACCTGTCCCATTTTGAAAAATATCCCATGAAAATTACCTATAAAAAGGAAGAAATTTGAAAGAACATTTTGAGGGAGTCAAAGCACCCACCAAGAGGAATCTCAGAAGAACTGGCACTTTTAAATGTGGTGCCTGTTCACAATGTTCTTACATTTTGAACACTGGCTCTGTAAACTTGGAGTACAGCAGGAGAGAAATAAGTGGACAGGTTTTCTCAAATTGTAACACTACTGGGGTTGTTTATCTAGTTACATGTGTTGCCTGCCCAGCCTTCTATGTAGGCAAAACTGAGCAGAACCTCAAAAGGCATATATACGAGTACATCTACGATATTAGGACTAATAATGAAAGGAATGCCTTGTATAAACACACATTATCTTGTACTGATGCAAAACTTCTATTTTTTGTTCTTGAGAAAGTCTCTGATGATGTCCGGGGTGGTCCTTGGGAAACCCGCTTGGAATAAAGACAGTTGTTCAGGCAGGTTTCCCTGGATGCTAGTAGACCCCCCGGCTTATTGAAAATATTTCTATTGCCCCCCCCCCTTTTGAAAGTAGGGGCAAAAAAATTATAATATAGAATAATATAGACATTTTTTCTACTCTTTTTCTAATACCAAAAGATTTTTGTGTGTTTATGTATATCACATATCAAAATATAACTTTGTTGTTAGAGGTCTAAATTATTCTATGCACAAGGGATATCAGGTTTTTAAATTTCTTTGTAAGTGTAGTTTGCCTTTTAGTCACCAGATGGAAACAATCCTGTATTTTGTGAGCCTTTTTTAAACTTTTTTAAACTGTTTTTAAAACTGTATTTTATGATATACCTTTTTTATGACATTTTTTATTAGTCTTTTTCATTCAGAAGTAGTCTTTTGACTAAAGGATTTTAGATGTCAGATACATTTCTGCATTGATGTTCCAGAAGTGGTTCTTAGCTATGGTGTTTTGAGTAAATGGTGACACAGTTATATGAGTATTCATGACTTCAATTGATGTTGATTGTTGATTGGTGAATTCAAAAACTCATCACTGGTATAAGAGGGCTGTTTTTCTGTTTGTTCTGTTTAATATATCTGATGAAGTATCTGGATGAAAACGTATTTATCTGAACGTTTATGTGAAAAGTTGTATTTACATCTTTTCGAGGTCTTTGGAGTGTGGTTCTTCGAGGCCTTCTGAACTGCTTAAAACATGTATACCTCTCGACCTCTTAGCACAAGAACAAATTTTACATATTGCTCTAATAAACTAAGAGAGTTGCTATAATAACAGGGTTTGCATTAGCATGCATTTTCTGAAGGATATGAAGTCTGAAACTCAAATATATGTCATTATTTAGTATCTTTGACGCTCAGTGAATTGCTAGAAAATAAATTTTATGATAAATACACCAAAAATATGAGGCAAGAATGTGCACAATTACGAGGTATGGTTACATCAAGTTAAGAGGAAGACGGACGTGGTAACATTTGCCCCACTATATACTGATATATGTACAGAGTGTTTTGAAATACAATGGGTTTACAACCAAACTAGAAATACATATTTTGTCCTATATGAAATTATAGAGTTTTGTTTGTTATTGTTGAAGGAAAACTTGCCAGTGCTTAAAGCAAAACACTTGTGGTATTGAATTTAGCCATACTTATGATTCATTTGTGTGTAGTTTTCTAAATGTCACCATAACTAAATTGATTGATGGCTATGTTTCTACAATATTTTTACAGAAATTCATTAGTTTAAGCTAAAGGTTGTCATCTCAGCATACTACTAAAATGAGTCCCAAGACCTAGTTTTTGAGGCTGAGATATGATTGCTGTGCCACTTTAGGTTTTGGAAAGGAAGTGTGACATTTAACTCAGAGATTTGTATCTCAGGATTACCATTGTGGGGATATTAATATGGGCTTTAATAAAGCTGTCAGTGTTTCTCCTCAGCAAACATTTGGAGTCTGTACTTCCCCTTCAGAACTGATATTAAAAGGTGTCATTTCTTATCACCTATAGTACAAAAAGCCGTAAGATTAGATCTGTTTTGAATAATCATTGGCAAATGCTTTCCCATCATTTTTCTTGTTTTAAGGAAATGATCCCTCCTGATTGTGTGATGACATTTAGTAATGGGAAATGCCTAAAAAGTGCTTTTCTGGATTTAAGAAACTTGTTTTAGATCCTCCCCGGGAAACTGTTCAGAGTACCCACCCCAAGAAGATGCATTCCTTGTGGAAACTGCTCCCATTGCGGCAGAATGTGTATGACTAAATATTTTACATCAGTAAATACTTCTAGGCCCTAAGAAATATGTGAAAATGCAAAGGAAAATGCTGGAAATATGATTGTCATTCATAATTTATAGTGAAAATTGTAAAAACACACAGAAAATTATTTATTTACTGACATTTGATTACCAGGAAGTCCAATTGGGTAGAAGCATATTTTCAGCAGAGGCCTAGGGAGAAAAGCATCAAAGTATTACAAAACATTTTAAGAACAATAATTTTACAGTCTTCAAAAAAACATCTGTAGTTTAAATAATTATAACAAATTAGACATAACATAAAACATTACTTTACACATAAAAACATACTTTACACTTTACACTTTAAACATACTTAACGCTAGCTGGATTTTCCCAAATTATTACAATACCACCAACTCAGTCTAGCTCACCAGATACTACACCATCCTGAGAAAACCCCTGCCCTATCTGGCCTTCTAAATTTCTATAACTCAACTAGACAACTGCGATCCAGTAACAAAGCTCTGATCGCAAACATCCCATGTAAAAACAGCCATGGGGAATCCCTCTTCCCCAGTGAAGTAGCAAAGACATGGAATACCCTGCCTCCCAACATCAGACTACAGAACTGTTCCTCAGCTTTCAAAAACCTCCTTAATTCATGCCTATTTTCCAAGCCATTATGCAACTGTAATACACCCCCCCCCAAAGCCTAACCTCAACACAGGAGCCTAACTCTGCAACAAACTTATATTGATCTACAGTTGCCTTGTGTATACATTGTATATATTGTAAATATGTTCTACTATGAAAATGCCTTAGCACATATATATTTTACCTATGCTATAACATAAAACTGTTATACTCATAAATTGTACTCCAACTTTGTATCTTTTATACTTATTAGCTGCCCTGCAGCATGTTTCTTAACTGTCTATTCCATGCCACTCTGTAATCTACTACTGATACCATGTACAACTCATTTAGTTTCTTACAGTATGGAGCTTTTCTCCCCAGGACTCCACTGAAAATGGACACTAGTGGTCCAGCCAGACAATCCTGGTAAACAAATGTTAAATAAATAATAAAAAAATAAACACTGGTTAAGAATCAATACGATTATTTAATATTTAGAGAAATTGTCGATAGTTTGTAGATAAATTAAAAGAAAGTTAGTCTAATACAAATAAGAATTGCAATATGAAGTGAGGGGAAAACAGACTTATGGTATATTTGGAAAGAAAGTCAGGGAAGAGAATTAGATAGCAGCGTTGTCGCCTCACAGCAAGAGGTTCTCTGGTTCGATTCTCGGCTGGGGTGCCTTCTGTGTGGAGTCTCCATGTCCTCCCTGTGGTCGCATGGGTTTCCTCCGGGTGCTCTGGTTTCCTCCCACATCCCAAAGACATGCAGAAGGTGGACTGGACACTCTAAATTGGCCCTAGGTGTGAGTGTGTGTGTGCCTTCTGTGGAAGGTTGGGCGCCGGGCTGGTAACTCGACACTGTAAAACTCCACTGCCAATCATGAGCGGACAGATGATCCTCTGTGGTGACCCCTAGCCGGGAAAAGCCAAAAGAAGAAGAAGGGAAGCAAGTGAAACAGGGAGAGTAAGGAGGTATGTGGAAAGAAAAGGTACTTGTTCACATTTAGGGATATAGTTTATCCTTGTTTTGAGTAAGATCAGAGCCAGATTTTAGGTAAGTCTTTTAGAGTGGTTTTGAAAGATAGGAGGGAAGATATAGACCTGATGGATACAGATAAGGACTTCCAGAATTTAACAACCTTGTATGAGTACAGGCAATGCCCAGCAAATGTGTTAGGTTTATAGACAGACAGGAGTTTTTGGTCCCTGGATGACAATGACCAACTGGGAACATAGTTGTGTAGAATGTTTCTTAGTGCTTGACAAGAAGATGTATGGTGGATAATTTTATAAGTGGTAAGAAGTTGTATATATATGTTAGTTGATGTGGCAGTTCTAACCAATTAAGGCTTTTCAGTGCTTTACCGGGTTCTGAAAGGGGTATATGCTGCAAATTTGGCAACTTTCTTGTAGCATTGCTCAAGTTTTACTTTTTGTGATGCCTGAAGGTTAGTAAGGATGGGAGCCCCATAAAGAAGTGTGAGGATGAGATAAATAGTAGCAAGTGTAGTTTTAGGTGTGTCAGTGAGAAAGCTTTTGGCTTTGTACAGCATCCATAATTTTTGATGAGCTTTTCTTATGCAATTTTTTATGCAGGTCAAATGTAAGATTATCATCCACTATCACCTCTAATAGTTTGTTATCAGAAGTGACTGCAATGGTTGTATAATTAAGAGAGAGAGGACTTTAAATTTTGCTTTTTCATGAGAGAGGGATTTGGAGGATTAAGTAGTAATTAGGTCTTTTTTGGGTTGAGCATGAGCTATGAGTTACGAAGTCATGCATCAGTGACTGTTAAAGCTTCATGAGTAGTTTTTTGGCGGTGTGCCATGTTGTCAGATATGCAAATGAGAGTGAAAGAATCTGCATATTGTATTAGGGGGGCCTGTTGTGTGTAAGTACAGAGGGTGTTGGTGAAAATGTTAAAGAGGAGGGGACAAAGGATAGAGCCTTGTGGTACACCGGTGGTGACTGGGAGGTAAGGATGTATTGTATTAGGGGGGCCTGTTGTGTGTAAGTACAGAGGGTGTTGGTGAAAATGTTAAAGAGGAGGGGACAAAGGCTAGAGCCTTGTGGTACATCGGTGGTGACTGGGAGGTAAGGATGTATTGTATTAGGGGGGCCTGTTGTGTGTAAGTACAGAGGGTGTTGGTGAAAATGTTAAAGAGGAGTGGACAAAAGCTAGAGCCTTGTGGTACACCGGTGGTGACTGGGAGGTAAGGATGTATTGTATTAGGGGGGCCTGTTGTGTGTAAGTACAGAGGGTGTTGGTGAAAATGTTAAAGAGGAGGGGACAAAGGCTAGAGCCTTGTGGTACACCGGTGGTGACTGGGAGGTAAGGATGTATTGTATTAGGGGGGCCTGTTGTGTGTAAGTACAGAGGGTGTTGGTGAAAATGTTAAAGAGGAGGGGACAAAGGATAGAGCCTTGTGGTACATCGGTGGTGACTGGGAGGTAAGGATGTATTGTATTAGGGGGGCCTGTTGTGTGTAAGTACAGAGGGTGTTGGTGAAAATGTTAAAGAGGAGGGGACAAAGGATAGAGCCTTGTGGTACACCGGTGGTGACTGGGAGGTAAGGAATGGTGTGGAGTGCTATTTTACTGACTGATACTTTTGAAGTAGAAGTTTGCTGTGACAAACTGTGTCGAAGGGTTTAGACACGTGTAGAAATAATGAATAGACTAGTTTGCCATTATCTCTAGCTTTATTGACAGTATCTACATAAGACAAAAGGGCAGTGCTAGTACTATGGGAAGGACATACGCCACGTTGTGTAGGACATGGCAGTTCTTCCTGCAGGTGATAGTCTAGCAATTGTTTTTTAATACATTTTTCATGTATTTTGGTGAGGGAGATAAGCTTGTTATAGGTCTAAAGTTATTATTGTCTGTTAAATTTTGTCCAAATGGATAATGTGTCACTTTTTTCAGAGAGATTGAATGTAGGATTCCCAAACGGACCTATTTATAAGGATTGAGATAGGATATGCAATGCTACTGGCTTCTATTTTTAGGTACTCACTTGAAGGGTCATCAGCTGAAGAAGAAGAGCACCGTTTAAGTTTGTTTAAGAGTAGCTTTATATAGGATGTGGGCACAGGTTTGAAGGTGAAAGTGGATGTGGGAATATGTGACTATTGGGAAGGGTTAGGATTAGATGCTGAGGAATCCTTGATTAGAGAGGAATCCTTGGTTAGAGATGCTATACTGTATAAAGAATATAAAATGCAT
>NC_056725.1:151859478-151906978 GCF_019279795.1 Protopterus annectens
TTTCCACTTCAAACCAGATCCTACCCAGGACTCTCCCCCCTGATTTATGTCAAACTCTGTGGTCACCAGTGAGGGGAGACAAAGCATGGGCTGACGCTGTTCCTCCTTTTTCTTCACTCTGCTTTTGTGAATATAAACAAAGAAAACAGACCTAGGAAAAATATAAAGTTTTGTGTAATCAATCACCAGACGAGAACTCCATGCAGTTTGAAGTATTATCGGCTAACAACTAAAAGTAGCAGCTACTGATTGGAGTTCTCATTGCAAATAGAGACCATTGTGTTCTCCAACTTAATAATCCTCCATCATGAAGGAAACAGATAAAAAGAACTAGCAAAATATGTACCACCAACTGCTTTATTTTCTGTAGATGAGGCTTGTTTACTTTTTTTTTATTCCTGTCTGGCCATGCAATGAAAACTTTTGAATCCGATGAAGTGAATTGACAAACCATGCCTCTGATATGAGAGATTAAATGAATTCACCAAAAGAGTCATTTCAGCATGGATAATGCACTGGTATTTATCCAGTTATGTAATGTACGTTTGTCGACAGAACACATTTCTGCCAGACGATCATTGTACCTACAATAATGTCCTTAAATGTACCTTATAAAGTGGTAATTATAGCTTGTTTACCTTATATATGGTACTATTAAAAATATCTTCTACATCATCAGTGACCTATACAATGTTTCTGTTAGGTTATCCTTCCAGTGGGACTAAAACTGAGCTAATTGTAAAACTGCACAAAGGCATAACTTGCTGTGGTTTACTCAGTGGAGTATCAGGAGATGTGTGCTGCCTCCTTTGCTAAGTCATACAAAACTAGTATTCCTGATCACATACCTAATAAAAGGATAGTCAGGCATAAACCATGTACCCACTGTATACAATTTATAAATAATTACGTATTTATTATTGTTGCCATGACAATTATTATTACAAGAAATGTCTAGTCATATCTCTCAAGTGCACCTCATTAGCAGGAGCATTCATTTTGAGTCTTTAAAAAATCCATGTTCTACATTGTCAATGTCTGGCAAACGTTTAGTGTTAACAATTTTTTAACTAATATACAGGGTAAGTAATACCAAATTATATTAATTCACCAATATGCATTCTAATTAGTATAAAGTGACTTATTTAACTGCCTTGTGAGCTTCCTAACCAATGTGGGCTGTTAGTAAGCGTTCCACATTTTTCCCATTTGCTCCTCGTTATGACAGGCAGTGTTCCACATTTTGGAGATGGAAGGTTGAGAGCTATGGTCTACTCCTCTTGTACCAAAACTGTGACAAGCATCAGGCAGATTCACTATTGGCCACGAGTCTCCTTGATGTATGCGTCAGTAACTGAGCAAGCACCACTGCTCATCATGGTATTTAGTTAAAACAATGTTTGTATTTGTAATCTAAGGTCTTTTACAGCTTTTCCAGAAATAGTCAACTTTGCGGTTGCCTCATCATTTCTTTCTGTACGGAAGTGGAATGGTCATTAGTGTGGTTGGTGATGCTATTAGTAGGTGCCCCTGAGCAGCAGAATATGCTACAGCAGAATTGTTTAGAATAACCTGGAATTGCACAAGACAACTGGAAGTTGGGGGGGGTGAAAAGTCAGGTGCCAACCTAGCCAAAAGACACATTACGTTAACAATCAGGACAGATCTCAGCAGAATCAGGGAAGAATCCAGAAATAATCAAGGACAATCAGGAACACTTTTAAAACATTAGTACAATTAATTTGAAACAGTGACAAAAACATTGACAGAATAAAAGAAAGCGAATTGATGTGCATTTACTGAAGTAAAATAAGTCTATAACTCTGATTATTGTTATTATTTATTAAGTGTAATTCATTACCTTTTCTCCACAAGTCACCAGTTTTTGGAAGGATTAAAAGGAACAGAACTGAAATCTGAGTCAAAATCAGACACATCCCAGAAGATCAGAAACAGTTGAGAGGTATGAACTACTTTTTCATTTTTGTGGTATGTGGTGTTGGTTGTCCTTTAAAAAAAAGTCTGACTGGACATCCTCCTTTCTGTTTGGATGGATTCTTGCTAGGTGTTACAATTTCCATCTGCATCCAAATAGTGTTCTCATCATCTGAGACTCTTTTATGGAAAGTGAGGTTTTGCAAAACATACCATATCCACAGCCAATGCAAAGGATTGCACTTAACGTTTTGCCAAAATAAATTATCCTTCCTTTTTAATTCTAGTTATATTTGTATACATTAAGGTAATTCAAAAAAAAATAATTGTTTTATGCAGTTATTAGAGAAAATGTCAGAAGTATTTTTGTCCTAAATTGACAGTAAATTTTCCATTTTTCATGTTTTTTTTTAGCAGAAACAACTGCCCAAATAGGTATTAGCTTGCATAAAGATGGACTGGTGGTAACCCCATCATCCAAAATAGGAAATTCTCCGAATTACTTGTGTGTGTGTGTGTGTGTGTGTGTGTGTGTGTGTGTGTGTGTGTGTGTGTGTGTGTGTGTGTGTGTGTGTGTGTGTGTGTGTTTACGTGTGAAAGAGAGAGTGAGGGAGTGTGTTCCTGTGTGAACTGAAACAATGTGATATTACACCCATTTCTTAGTTTCAGCTATTTATTCATTCTCTGATTAATTCAGTAAGAGTCCAGGGGAGCCAGAGCCTGTCCATCCCAGCACCAAATAGGCCCAGTGCAGAGAAGATCTTGCTGAACCGGTCTCCATCCCAATGCAGAAAGCACCATCCTTAAATGCAACTGAGAGGATTGCCAATTCAACTATGATGTGTCTTAAGGACAACACTAGAGCATCCAGCAACTCCCTTGTGGACATTGGGTGGACTTGCAGATGTCACACAAATAGCAACTATTGTCAGGTCTACTACTACCACTACTACTATTACTATTACTGCAAGTAATGTGCAGTAACAAGCATCACCCTTGCCTTTAGGTGGACTGTGTTGGTAATGCCCATTTGTATTGTATGAAAAGCTTGATCATACATGATACAGTTTGTCCACTTAAACAGCAGGACAGATATGTCACAGGAGGTATCAGTTGCTTGTAGCCTATGGGCATATCTCTCATTCTCTTAGTACAAGAAATCTGGACAAAACATAAAATACTTGATGGACAAATGTCCACAAATAGAGACATATTTTAAATATTGCTCTTATAAATTTAGAAAGTTACTAGACTAACAAAATTTGTATTAACATGTATTTTCTGATGGATATGAAGTCTGAAACTCAAATGTATGCCATTATTTAAAGACTTCAAGTCTTCAGTGATCTGCCAGAAAACACAAATTTTATGAGGAGCAGACTAAAAATGTGAGGCAAAAATCTGGACAGTTGAGAGGAATGCCTCTAGGACTCTCCCAGAAAAATTCTCCCTAGCTTCCATGATACCTCTCTCTCAACCCATCAGCAGCAATTTAATCAAGTGCTGATTGATCTACGAGAAAAGACAAAACACATTTTGCAGATATTTAAGTTTTCTTTTTTCTCCACTGCTGAATGATCTTGCAATAGGTATATTGTAGTTCAGGGGGTATGGGAGTGTCCCCTCATGATGGAAGTGTAGGAGGGCACGCCCCCTGCAAAAAAGTACCTCCTAAGTTCAGCAAAACTTGTTTTGCTCATTTCCCTTGGCTCAGATAATCCTTGATTAAAGTGCTGTCGATGGGTTGAAGTATATATCTCTCAGGTATAGCTCATTATGAAGAATATTCCTGATTTTTTGCCTTAGTCTATGTTCCTCACAGTTCCACTCTGAAAGAGTTTGTCAGATATTCATTGTCAAGAATAATATTAACTTATATCCATACAAATAATACTGAGTCATACTAATTCATTAAAAGAACTTTTTTCAAGTATAAAGTAATAAGAAGTTATGTACTCACCATAACGTTCCATCTGAGTAGGTATCTTCATTTGTCTGCAACCTTTGGGATATGGATCCAATCTCGGATCCGAGCCGGCAACTTCTACCACAGCATAGATCCGAGCTCCTAGCTCCTCCCTTTACCCATAATCCCCACCAACCCTGACTGACCTCAGATCAAGTTTGCCCCATACCACAGCTAATACTGTGTCTCAGAAGGAACTAATCTAAAGAACCCCAAGTAGGATCATTTTGGTCAGGGGGAAGGAGGGGGGGATGGTTGCAGACAAATGAAGATACCTAATCAGATGGAACGTTATGGTGAGTACATAACTTCTTAATCTGAAGTAGGAACTTCATTTGTCAGCAACCTTTGGGACAGAGTCCCCAGCTACCTGAATCTTGGGTGGCCTTCATGGAAGAATATTCCGGAGCACTGCAGAGCCAAAAGACGCCCTACCTTGGGAGACAACATCTATTTTGTAGTGGCTGATAAAGGTATGAGATGAAGCCCAAGTGGCTGCAGAACAAATGTCATCCAGGGGAACCCTAGCTTTGAAGGCAGCCGATGTAGCAACAGCCCTAGTAGAATGAGCATGGACTCCCTGAGGTGCAGGCCTTCCCGAGCTCTGATATGCTAAGAGAATACAACTAGATATCCATCGTGAGAGGGTAACTTTAGAAACTGACTTGCCGGAGTTGGTTTTGGCAAAGGAGACAAACAACTGATCGGATTGCCTATGACCAGCAGTTCGATGAATATAAAAACGTAGTTGTCTGTGCATGTCTAAAGAGTGCAGCTTATACTCTCCTTTGTTTTGATAGTTGGGGAAGAATACTGGAAGATTAATAGATTGATTAATGTTAGCTTCCGAAGATACCTTAGGTAGAAAAGATGGACTGATCCTGAGGTAAACTCTGTCTGGGTGGAAGACCAAATACGGTGGTTTGACACAGAGAGCCTGGAGTTCCGAGACCCTCTTGGCTGAAGTTATGGCCACCAAAAAGGCCGTCTTCCAAGACAGGTATTTAAGATCAACCATTGCCGCCGGCTCGAAAGGGGGGCTAGTCAAGGCCTGCAAAACTAGGGATAAATCCCATGGAGGTACCACCTCTTTGACCGGGGGCCTGAGTAGGAAGGTACCCTTGAGGAAGGTCTTACACAGCTTGGAAGTAATAAGCGGGCCTGACTCCTGCCCTACATGATAGTGTGAAATTGCTGCAAGTTGTACCTTGACTGTGGAGGAACTAGCCCCCTGGTGAAAGAGAGAAGTTAGAAAATCTAGAACCGATGCTACCGGTGCCGTAAAGGGATCTAAATGACGGTGCTCTGCCCAAATGGAAAAGCATTTCCATTTACTCCGATAGACCCTTCTGGTGGAAGGCTTGTGAGCTGCTACTAGAATGGCTTTGACTGGTGATGAGATCCCGGAAGTCCTTATCAGGAGTGGAACTGGAGCAACCAAGCTGTCAGCTTGAGGTTGGCCAGGTTTGGGGTCGGAAGACCCAGGGGGTGAGAAATGAGATCCGGGAGGGGATCCAGAATCCAGGGCGGATGAATCAGGTGAGACCATAGGTAAGGGAACCACGTCTGATGAGGCCAGAATGGGGCAATGAGGATCATCTTGCTCCCCAACTGACTGGCTTTCTGCAATAGTTTCAACATCAGGGCAGAGGAGGGTAAGCATAAAGCAGACTGGGAGGCCAAGCATGAACTAGAGAGTCTCTCGGGGACTCCCCCGGAGGGGGGATCAGAGCAAAGTAATCGTTGCATTTGGTATTTGAGGGAGAGGCAAAAAGATCGCAACAAGGTCGCCCCCATCGGGCAAATACTTGCTCTGCAACTAGAGGATTGAGAGACCATTCGTAAGGAGTCAGGATAGTACGACTGAGCCTGTCCGCTAAAATGTTGGACCGTCCCGGAATGTGCGTTGCGATGAGAAAGCGGTTGGTGGATATCGCCCATTCCCACACTCTCATGGCCTTGTGGCAAAGAGGGTAAGACCTGGTTCCCCCCTGTTTGTTGATGTACCAGATGACTGACATGTTGTCCGTCTGCACCGCAATCGTCCCCGCCGGAAGAGGGTTGTGAAGTGTTTGCAACGTCAAAAGCACCACCCTCATCTCTAGGACATTGATATGCAATGAGGTCTCCATGTCGTTCCACATGCCTTGGACTGTTCTGCCCGAATAGTGCCCCCCCAGATGAGAAGCGTCCATGGTCACTGTGGTGACTGGAGGAGGCAGCGAGAAGGGGCGTCCCATGTGGAGATTGGGGGACTGGAGCCACCACACCAGCGACCTTCTGCAAACCCTGCTTAGGGGAATGGGATGAGACAGGGGATTGCGAGACAGGGACCATTGTACCTGGAGGGTCCACTGTAGGACCCTCATATTCAGCCAGGCCAAAGGCAGCAGCGGAATTGCTGCCACCATGGACCCTAGAGCCCTCAGGACCAGTTCCACCGATGGAGCTTGAAGTTGAAGGATGGCCTGCACATGCAACCTCAAGTTCTGAAGCCGATCTGGAGTCAAGAAAGCAAGCATTAGTCTGGAGTCCAATCTCGCCCCTATGAAATCCAATACCTGTGTAGGAGCCAGAGAGGATTTGGCCATGTTGATGGTCAACCTTAAGAGTGGAACCAGATTGAGGAAATAATCCCTGCATGAGCAAAGTAGATGCCTTGTTGGGGCGGTAAGGAGCCAGTCGTCTAGGTACGGAAAGACCTGAATTCCCTGGAGCCTCAGGTGGGCCCCTATCACCACCAAGATCTTGGTGAACACCCTGGGGGCTGAGGTGAGACCAAAGGGCAGGGACCTGAACTGGAAATGGCTGGCTCCCAGCCGGAAGCGGAGAAACCTCCTGGAGTGTCTGTCCACCAGAATATGATAGTACGCATCCTTGAGGTGTATTGAGCACATCCAGTCATTCTCCCACAGCAGTGGGAGAATAGATTGCAGTGTGACCATCCTGAACTTTACCTTTGGTACCGCCAGGTTCAAGAGAGAGAGGTCCAGGATGGGCCTCGCGTCCCCCATCTTTTTTGGCACCAGAAAGAACCTGGAGTAAAACCCCGATCCGAGCTGATCTGGGGGGATGGGCTGGATGGCTCTTTTTTGTAAGAGCTGCTGAATTTCTGCAGCAGCCGCCTCCCTCTGATTGGGTGGTACATCGGGGAGGCTTCTGATTCTGGGGGTTACAAGAAAGGGAATTTGGTAGCCTCTGGATATAACACGAAGCACCCAGCGATCCGTTGTTATGGACTCCCACATTGCTAGGTGCCTCGAAAAATGTCCCCTGACTGCCTCCAGAGTGGAGCAGCTGGGCAACCCCTCAGGGGTTCTGCATGGGCCTCTCAGAGAAGGGTTCTCTGGACCCAAAATTCCTGGGACCCCCTCTGCCTCTAGGGTGGCGTCCTCCCTGTCCTCCTCTGCCACAAGAGGACTGGTTGTCCGGAGCAGACTGGGATTGATGCGATTTCCTGAACCACATCTTCTTCTGACCCTTTTGGTTCTTGGAAAAGGACCTCTGGGGAGCAGAGAAGTGGACTCCGACAGCAGACAATGTCTTCCCGTCTTTCTCGCTCTGGACAAGGGTGTCGAGAACATTTTTTCCAAACAGTGCAGAACCATCAAAAGGGGCATTCGCAAATGATGCCTTAAAGGGTTCCGAGAAGTCACAATGTCGGAGCCAGGCTTGTCTCCTCATGACCAGCCTGACTCCGCCTGCTCTAGCGGCTCCCTCAGTGGCGTGAGATAAAAGCTGCATAGAGGTGTTGGAAATAGAACGTAGGGTGGACATTTGGGAGGAATACAGTTGCTTGTCCCCTTCCGACATGGACCCTGGGGGGTAGCAGCATATTCTTTGATTAGATCTCGTTGCATCCGAATGATGTGTGCCATATAGTTCAGAGCCCTCATGGAGAAGGTCGCTGAACTGAAGGCCTGCAGACTCCTTGCTCAGCGGATGAACCGTGGGGCTCTCCTGAGCCAACTCCCTCTTGGTGGCTGCCGCCACCAACATGGCATCCACAGGGGGACCTCTGCTCCAATGGGTTCTCTCAGTCGGGGGACTCAAGATTTTGTCCGGGCGCTTGGGAACCGGCTCTACAGTGTCCGGCTCCCTCTAAGCCCTAGTGGCTATAAGATCCACCAAGGGGTCGGGGGGAGGGGACACCCAAGAGGTAGATGGCCCTGCCTCGAACGCCTCTAGGAATACGGACTCATCGGAGGAAGCCTTGGGGGCAGACCACCCCCCCCCCGATTCTGAGCATTTCCATGATGTCTCCAAAGGAGACATCCTCGGGGGGTGACCTTGGGGAGCCTTCCCCTTCATCCAAATCCGTATCTTCGGTGAGGGACTCAGGGGAGTCCACGTGCCTCCTCTTGCACTTCGACTTGTGAGGAACCTCCTCGGGGGGGCTTTCCGAGGAGTTCTCACCAGCAATATCATGTTCCGATGGAACACCTAGAGGCGCTGAAGCAGGCTGCCCCGAAGGCCGGGTGACGGGAGCCAGGACCAGCTGAGAGGGAGTGCAGGGGGGAGCCGAAGCCAGGACTGGAGGCCTGGATGCACTCAACAGTGCCCTCTCCACCACAGCAAAAGCCGAGGGGGAGCCACTCTCTGACGGTTCCGAGATCCGACTCCCACTCGGATCTGAGGCGGGGATCGGACCCGGAGCCGAGACCATCAGATCTGAAGGACCCGCATGCTCCGACCGGGATGGGGCCAAAAGCACACTGAATCCCTCGGATCCGAAGCTCGGCCCACGGCTCCGAGAGGTCGGATCTGACAAACTCGAGGGAATCGTCGGAGCCGAAGTGCCCAGCACTGTCGGCTCCGACCCACCCCCGGATCCAACGTGGCTTGGCTCCGAATGCTCTGAACCCGGAAAGCGGGTCGGAGAAGGAGCGATAGGAGGAAAAAAAGGGGTCGAGCTGCCCCCCTGGAGGGGGGGAGGCAAGAGCACTCCCATCTGCATCTGGGCCTGGATGAACCTCCTCATCATCCGGTCCATGTCTGCATCTGACATACTGAAGGTGGACCTCGAGGAGGCCACCGAGGCAGGCCTAGAGTGCCGCCTCGATGACCTTGACGGGGACCGGGTCACCTCCTCCTCAGGTCCCGGTGAGAAGCGAGGGGATCGGATCCGAGGAGTAGGTGAACCAGAAGCCCTGGAGGGAGAAGCCTGTTTGGCAGGCGGGGCCGAGGAGGAGTCCTCGGCCCGCCGCTTATGGTGCTTCTCCCTCCGCTTCTCTTTCCTGGCCTCCCTCTCCTCTGGAGCCGAAGTGGGAGGTTGAGTCACGGCCAGAGGGTGGGGGGGGCAGGAGTGGCCGCTACCGAGGACTGGGTAGCGGTCACAGAAGTACCGGAGGCCAGAGCCGGGTCTGGGGGCAAAAGGCCCACCAGAATCAGCTTCGACCTCCGGTCCTTAAGTGCCCTGGGGTTGAACGCCGTGCAAATCGCGCAACCCAAGGAGAGGTGTTCAACCCCAAGGCACCTAACGCACCGGGTGTGGCCATCAGCTTGTGAAAGCTTGTGGCCACACTCGGTGCATTTTGAAAAGATGGCTTTAGGGGCCTCCGACATCACTAAAAAGAAACACACACACACACACTCACACAAGAAGAATATAAGGAGAAAATGAAAACTTTTTTTCTCACACGATCTGACAGACCAAGAGCTCTGGAATCTAGCTGTTGCTTGAAGAGCAGCAAACTAGATCTGAGGTCAGTCAGGGTTGGTGGGGATTATGGGTAAAGGGAGGAGCTAGGAGCTCGGATCTATGCTGTGGTAGAAGTTGCCGGCTCGGATCCGAGATCGGATCGTATCCCAAAGGTTGCTGACAAATGAATTTCCTACTTCAGATCATATTTTAGCCACCTTTTGCACTTCCTAGTTGAAGTTGTTAGTAAGCTGTTAGTAAGTGTTCCACATTTTGCACATTTGTTCCATGTTATGAGAAGCAGTGTTCCACATCTTGGAGCTAGAAGGTTGAGAGCTATGGGCCTCCCATAATGTACCACATTGCCTCTCCTCTCCAGATCTTGTACACTGCATTTCTGCAGACATCTAGATGTGTTCCCAGGCTCATTTTTCTACAGGTATGGTAGCCATTTTCTTTAGCTTTCCTGAAAAATTTTGAAATGGTTATCTGTCAGGTCAGACCTTTCAATTTTTTTGTGTTTAACAGCAGTGTTTGTGATGTTTCCCTATTACTATGGGTCTATATTACATCATCCACATGATAAAAAAGTCAGTTAACCGAACGGCACTTACATCAAAAATGCCATTCATCGAATTCACACTTGTGGAGGGCTGCACCCCCCATCCCACCCCTACTAATTATATATACCAACTCCGAGATCACACTACAGTGAGGAAAGGGCAAATTTTCCAATCTTCACTGTATCATGATCTCACTATGAACAGTTCAATGAATGGCATTTGCAATGCAAGTGCTGTTCACTGAACTGACTTTTCGATAATGCAATAGGGACCCTACTATTCACCTCCTATCAGATTACCATTTTGTCTGTGCTATCTTTAATTCATCAGCAATTATCAAGTTCCGTTGTGGTAGTTCACTTTGAATTTCCTGTAGTTACTGGTATTTCTAATGACAGACTTGTACTTAGATAAAATGTTTATATTTACATAATATTCAAAATGTGTACATTGTACTCTTCTTCAAGATTCTCGTGCCTTACACTTGTTGTGTTTGTGTATGGACTACTTTGATGCTAACTGTGATATTTGTACAAATGTTGGTTCTATGACTTTGCAGGTAATTAAAAAAATGAGCTGATTTTGAAAAGGTTGTTATCCACTGAATCTGATACTAGTTCTAAAAGCAAGGACAACCTCCTCCCCTGATGCTGAAGTAGATATCCCTACCAATGCTGTTACAAAACCAATGGTTCTATAATTGAGAAATCTAGTGGTACCACTTAATCTTCTGCAATCATCTCTCAACTAGAGATCAGAGCAGTTGAAGAGCAGCCATTTTGAAATATAGCATTTTTTTCTTTGGAAAAAGAACTTTATAGGCATTTAGAATTTAGACCCTCTAACATGGAGATTAGGACAGGATGATGAGGACATTGGTCAAGTCACAGAATATGTTTGCTCTCTCTCTTGGATCTATATCACTTCATCGAATCCTCAATCTGTCAAACCCATATTTATCGAACTTAAAAATCGAAGATCATTACAGCGAACACTTAGAACATCGAAAAGTTTTCCTAGGGAGAAAAAACACTTGGCCACCAGCGCAATCGTAAAACAAACTACATAATTTTAAACTCACCAAGGAGGGGGTCTTTGTCCCCCAAACCCCCCTAATTATATATACCAACTCTGAAATCTCACTACAGTGGGGAAAAGGGCAAATGTGTAACAGTATACAACTAACTCCCTTCCTTGGGAAAACTTTTCGCTGATATAAGTGTTCACTGAAATGATGTTCAATTTTTTAAGTTCGATGAATAGGGGTTCAACGGATTGAAGATTCAATAAAGTGATAAGGACCCATTCTCTCTTGCATGTCTGTTTCTGTGGTAAGAAGAAAAATCCCTCTGTCTTCTTCAGTTGCTGCTTTTCAAGGCCAATTCTCAAGGTGTATTAGAGCTGATAGATATCACAGTGACTTGGGCATCAGCACTAAGCCCAACCTTGCCTTCTGTTCTGATGTAGAGGTCAAAGCAGTTGAAGAGCAGCCTTTTTGAAAGATAGCATTTTTTTCTTTGGAAAAAGAACTTTATAGGCATTTAGAATTTAGACCCTCTAACATGGAGATTAGGACAGGATGATGAAGACATTGGTCAAGTCACAGATTATGTTCTCTCTCCCTTGGGTCTCTTAGAGCTACACGCTCTAGGGACCTAAACCTTGTCACCACAATAAACAGGACATGCTGGAGGGATAGATTCCTGTCCCAGAGACATCTCATACTCTGGAACAGGCTACCCATCTATGTCAAGCAAGGTTCTTCATTAGCACTCTTCAAGAAAAATCTTGATGAGTGGATGGAAAATAGGAAATACACCCTGGGGATCACTTCTGTGTCTCTGCTCGACAGTGGCACAGGAAAATAACTTTCTTGGGTGGAGTAAGCCAGGGAACCTTGTTGGCTAGGCATACGTAGGCCCTTGGGCCGATAGCCTAGTACCTACCTATGAACCTATGAACCTATGTGCCCTTCTGCAGCAGTGACATCAGTGCCCAGTGTTTTGGTGCCGAGTCACTAGGGACTAGGTATTTAATGGCAATTAGTCAGTACTGGCATCTGCTCTAGAACCCCTTGATGCTATTGTTAGTGTCAACCACTTTGACATTTGAATTTTCAGTGGCAAAATCGATCTTTGGTGCTTATGTCAGCTTCCACTTTGATACCTGATCACATTGAGTTGGTACTGTATCTCTCAGCTCCACTTGTCATCTTGATCAGGGTATCTTTAATGCTAAGAATCTCATCATCAATAAACAAGTGTTCAGAGATGTGGCTGAAGCCATCTTCATTGACAGATACCCCAGCACTTACATCTGCTCCACCCACCTATGCCTTGACCCCCTTACCTTTGTCCTAGATGGGTAGAGGGATGAAGTGTTACCACAGGAATAGAATGAAAGTATCCAGTTCTGATTCTTCTTACTCACTCTTGGATAGGATTCCCATAAAAACAAGCCACCGTGATGGACTTCAAGTATAAACAGATTATATAACAAGAGGAAGAAACTGTTGTCCAAAAGCAAGAGGGATATCACTCTACAGATGTAGAGTTCCTTCTTAAGCCTTAACAGGAACATCAGAAATCTTGTAAAGTGTTCTAAAGCAAATTACAAAACTAAAATTGCATCCCTAGCCAATGATAATCATAAGGCATTCTTTAATTATGTCTGAAGTCTAACAGGGAATGCCCAGCTATGTGCCGAACTGGTTATAGATGGGATCACTCATACTACACTGGAAGATATTGCCAACCTGCTAGCTGGCAGATTGAGTGCAAACTTCACCCTCCTATCCCCACCTACCATATCTCAAAGCATACTTGACCCCAGTCCTCTGCCTAGTATCTCTAGAGAACAGGTCATCTCTGCACTCACCAAGGCCAAAAGCACAACCTCATTGGGACCAGATAATATCCCAGGTTGTTTACTAAACAATCAAAAACAAGAACTAGTGGAGGCACATGGCATTCTCTTTAATCATAGCTTGAGAACTGGCTATGTGACTGCAGAATGGAAAACAGCAACAGTAATCCCCCTGCATAAAGGGGGGCCATCAACTGACCCTGGAAACTACAGACTCATGAGTCTAACCAAACCAGCCTCATCTGCAAGGCCATGGAAAGAATTATCATGAGCCTTATCAACAAGGACATAAGTGCCATCCAAATGCTGGACCCATCCTGGTTTGGCTTTGTTAAGGGAAGATTATGCTTATTAAATCTGGTAGACTTCTTTGAGAATGTCACAAAAGCCATGGATGAAGGTAAGACAGTACACACAGCCTATCTCAACCTTGCCAAGGCTTTTGACACACTTCCCCACTCTGGCATCATTGAAAAACTCTCCAGGATGGGAATTAACCCTTACATTACTAGATGGGTAGCCAACTGGCTCATTGACAAAACACACTCTGTCAAAATTGGTGACTCCACCTCCACCAGTAGACCCCGTCATGAGTGGAGTACCACAGGGTTCTGTGCTTGGCCCCTTGGCATCTATTTCTCAGAAGTCCAGGCCAAAGTAGATGGCCTTTGGCTCACCAAGTTCACTGATGATTACAAACTGAGAGCAATCATTGAGTCCCCTAATGATGCCAACATATTACAAGAAGGGCTAACACAAACAAGTGATTGGTGCCAAAGCCATGGTCTAAAACTAAATGCAAAAAATGCATTATTATTCCCTTTGGCAAAACGGAATTCCCTACAAATTACAATATTGACAACACCCCTCCTAAGTTCTAACCCAGTGGTGGGAGACTTGGAAACACAGGTTGATAGCAATCTGAACTTTGACCAGCAAGTTTCCACAGTGGTAAGGAAAGTCTTCTACTTAGCGCACCTCATAAGCAAGGGCATAGCATCCAGGTCAAGGGATATTATAACTTCACTGTACTCGATCAGACCACTAATAGAGTATAATGCACCCTTTTGCATGTACCTCACCAGACACCTTCACCAGCTGGGGAGACCTCAGAGATTTCTCACTAAGAAAATACAGGGATTTAAAACCATAACCTACATGGACAGGCCAAAAGCCCTTTCACTTCACTCTGTATCTTATAGGCTGCTGAGAGGTGACGTGTGTCTGGCCTATAGGGCAATCTCCAACCCTGCCCTAATGGAAATGCTACACATCCACAAGTCAAATAGCTCAGCAATCACTTGCTCTAGAGATCTCAATCTAGCTTGTGACATTAACAGATCATACTGCAGAGACAGATATGTCTCCCAGAGACTACCACTTCCATGGAATAGACTCCCTATTAATGTAAAACAGAGCTCCTCACTGACTCTATTCAAACACAACCTAGATAACTGGATGGGAGACAGCAAATTCACCCCTGGGGTGGCACCCTTGTCTCTCATGGATAGGGGTAGCCAGTGTTGATCACAAACCTGCTCTGTTCATAAATTTGTTCTGTGAACAAAAAAGAACAAATGGGTATATTTGGTATTGACATAGCTAGGCTTGTAAAGGCTCTAGGGCCGCTAGCCTAGTAACCTCCTATGAACCTATGTACCTATTAGCCTCACCAGCATGTTGAAGTGCAAAAGGGAGACACTTGTACATATGGAGTCCCACCCCCACCCCTCGGTTAGGTATTTAGAGGAGAAGATTTCCCCAGTATCCCTTAAGGAAGATACAAAATTTAGGGACATTTTAGAATTAATGAGGCAAAGAAGGTCATAGCCAATACTCCCTCCCCCTTATTCTCAAAAGCCCGCACAGCATGCATGATTAGTGTAAGATGAAATTTTGCCAATATGGCGGTCGAACGATCCACGTACATGCATGCCTGACATGCATGAGCGCTGTAGCACTAGTGCTGCACGTCCCCAACCCCCGTATGCAAATCACCCCATTTGCAGGTGAAAGCCATGCAAATGAGGTAAATCTGCCATCCAGGAAGCAGGAAGCAGGGCTTGCAGGACTAGCGTAATATGCAGAAATGTACTTGGTTAGTAACCGAGTACGGTACTGCAAACTCCAAAACGGAGTTATGACAGCTCCAAATAAAGGCTGCATATCATGGAGGAAGCATGCCAATGGCCAAGAAGAAGGCCATTGGCATTGCAAACAATGCCAAATGTACAAAATACAACTTTTATGATATGTCCGCAGATCACGGCCATTGAAGCATAGGGCAGCGGTGCGCAAACGGGACCGGCGGGGAAATAAGAAAATAAACCTAAAACAAACAGTCTGAATAAAATCAGTATTCCACCATGCAAGTCAATGACAGGCAAAAGGAAACCTGACCAGTGAGTAGTGGCTGCAAAAGGGGGTGGCACAGTGTGACACATGTAACTATGCATTAGCAGGCAATTCTATGTAAATGAGGGGAAGGATAGTGAATCCCGGTTTTCCACAGCATGTGAGGTAGGTCCCAACAGTGTATGAGTATGAATAGCTGAGTGCAAGACTAGGAGGTAGGTGACATCATGTGTGGGAGTGTCAGGCATACTGTTGGAGGATTGGAGCCCTGTGGCTTGGGGGGTGCATCCAACTTAGCACAGCAAAGCCAGGAGGTGTGTCTAAACCTGCCCAGCACGTACGACAAAGTGTAAGTGGGTGTGCACACTGCACAATAGGATCTATAGGAAGATAAAGGAAGTGAACCCAGGAAATAGCAGCAGTGTGCACATCCAGTGACTTGGAGGAGGAACAACCTGAGCTTGCCCCAGTAGGCAGAAGGATGCGTGCCCAGTATGCCTTGGCCCTGGCAAAGAGGCAATGCATATCACATACACTGACATGGGAGGGACCCAGGGAATAGCACCTTGCAAGGGATGCCAAACCTTACACTACCTGTGCCTAACCATGTGTTGGCAGTGTACTATGTGCATCCAACATAGGCAGCCCTGCAGCACCACCCATAATACTGGGACACCCACAGGATAAGTGACTCACACATGCCAGTCAGGAGAGGGGGTCACATACCCAACAACAGTCACAGCCAGCAGGACAGGTGTAGACAAACAAAAAACAAATGCCGTACTATGGCCTCTGAATGAGGGGTATGGGTGACCCCCACCCAGGCCTACACAGACAGACCACAGCAGGCCAGGTAGTGGGATGTCAGTTGTGACAGCTAGGAAGTCAGAAACTAATGTGTAAGCAATCAAAAGATAAGAACAGAAGTACACCGGTATGGCCTAGCCAGCATGATGAGTAAGACTACTGACAGAATTGGACTACAGCACATACCAGTACAGTCCTAGCAAATGTGAACAACTGTCAGTTGTGCCCCTCCACCTCACACAGAAATACAGTAACAGTCAGGTGTACCTACCCCCCAATCCTGTGTAGAAACATAGAAATAGTCAGGTGTACCTCCAGCTATGCAAACATGTTGCAACAGTCAATGCCAGATGATCGGCAGATACCCTGCAGACACAGCATGCTAACTTTTGGTGTACAACACAAAGGTCAGCTGTGCAGTACAAACCATCAGACATGCTCCACACATGCATAACAGATGGCCTTACTAGGCATGCTCACACATTTAGAGAAATGAAGGCATGCTCACACACTTAAACACATGAAACCCATGTATGTAAACACCAGTGGACCAGACATATCCAGTGGTTGCAATAGTTACTGCAGGCACATGTCAGTATGCACCACTCATGCCTTGCACACACAGTGGATAGGAATACAGACATATATGTAAGGACAACACATCATAATACGCCAAAGGTAGATGGATATAGATGTGTGGAAGACGGTGACCGTGACAAGAAGCCATCCATGCCTGTCCCACCAAGCACACAGCCAAAGGGCCCCAAACACATCAGTTGCAGATGTCACACACTGCAGTTACTAGTGACCAGTACCTGTCAGCACCACAGACTATGTGGTCCACGTGCCAGCTGTGCAACATGGCTGTACAAGGACATGGTCAGCTAGTCGCCCTAGACATGCACCTGTGGCATATGACCATGTCTGTGGTCACCTGTGGCAGGTCACCTCTACATGAATGGTCTATGGGCTATGCACACACTGGACACCCCATTGCGGTACCCTGACAAGCCTGCTGAGGTTATCCAATGTGAAATACACCTTTGGGAGAGTTGTAGGCCAGTAATCTCTGTGGTGCGTCCCATAACTGCGTACTGCTGTAGTGTGATAGACTAGTTAGGTAGGAGTTCCAATCCCAGACATGGCAACTGTGTCTGTGGGTGGGTGCCACTGTTCATGTGTGTGTCTGTCTCTCAGAGACTGCATAGAGTGCAATGCTTTTAGGTTACTCACACCCCTTACATTTCACATACCCAAATTTGGCAAGGCTGCTAATGTCACTCACCTAGAAATACTCCTCTGGGAGAGCTGTAGCCCAGTAATTTCGGTAGTGCATGCTGTAACTGTATACTGCTGTAGTGTGATAATGTAGTTAGGTAGGAAGTCAAACCCTAGATGTGGCAACTATGCATGTGTGCATATGTGTGCGTGTCTGTCTGTCACTGACTGTGTAGAGAGCAATGCTTTTTTGGCCACTCACACCCCTTACAAGTCGAATACCCTCCTTTGGCAAGGCTGCTGATGTCATGCAGCTTGAAATACACCTCTGAAACAATCATAGCCGAGTAATCCCCATAGCACATCCCGTAACATCGTATAGCCATAGTGTGATTAAGGACTTAGTTGGGAGTTCTAGCCCCCGACCTGCCAACTGTGTGTGTATGCGTGCATGTCTGACTGTGTAGAGAGCAATGCTTTTAGGTTACTCACACCCCATACACTTCACATACCCAACTTTGGCAAGGCTGCTGATGTCACCCACCTAGAAATACTCCCCTGGGAGAGCTGTAGCCCAGTAATCTCCATAGCGCATGCTGTAACTGCATACTGCTGTAGTGTGATAATGTAGTTAGGTAGGAGGTCAAACCCCAGATGTGGAAACGGTGTGTGTCTGTGTGTGCTTGCGTGCCTCTCTGTCTGTCACTGACTGTGTAGAGAGCAGTGCGTCTTAGGCAACTCACACCCCTTACAAGTCGAATATCCTCCTTTGGCAAGGCTGCTGATGTCACGCAACCTGAAATACACCTCTGGGACAATCATAGCCGAGTAGTCCCCATAGCACATCCCGTAACATCATATGGCCATAGTGTGATTAAGGAGTTAGTTGGGAGTTGTAGTCCCCTACCTGCCAACTGTGTGTGTATGCATGCATGTCTTACTGTGTAGAGAGCAATGTTTTTAGGTTACTCACACCCTGTACACTTCACATGCCCAACTTTGGCAAGGCTGCTGATGTCACCCACCTAGAAATGCTTGCCTGGGAAAGCTGTAGCCCAGTAATCACTGTAGCGCATGCTGCAATTGAGTACTGCTGTAGTCTGATAATGTAGTTAGGTAGGAGGTCAAACCCCAGACGTGGCAACTGTGCCTGTGTGTGCGTATGTGTGCATATCTGTCTGTCACTGCCTGTGTAGAGAGCAATGCTTTTTAGGCTACTCACACCCCTTACAAGTCGAATACCCTCCTTTGGCAAGGCTGCTGATGTCACGCAATCTGAAATACACCTCTGGGACAATTGTAGCCGAGTAATTCCCGTAGCATGTCATGTAACATCATATGGCCATAATGTGATTAAGGAGGTAGTTGGAAGTTCTCGCCCCCGACCTGCCAACTGTATGTGTATAAGTGCATGTCTGACTGTGTATAGAGCAACGCTTTTAGGTTACTCATGTCCCATACACCTCACATACCCAACTTTGGCAAGGCTGCTGATGTCACCCACCTAGAAATACTCCCCTGGGAGAGCTGTAGCCCAGTAATCTCTGTAGCGCATACTGTAACTGCATACTGTTGTAGTATAATAATGTAGTTAGGCAGGAGGTCAAACCCCAGACGTGGCAACTGTGCATGTGTGAGTCTGTGTGGGCATATGTGTGTGTCTGTCACTGACTGTGGAGAGAGCAATGCTTTTAGGCTACTCACACCCCTTACAAGTTGAATACCCTCCATTGGCAAGTCTGCTGATGTCACACAACTTGAAATACACCTCTGGGACGATCGTAGCTGAGTAATCTCCATAGCACATCCCATAACATTATATGGCCATAACATGATCAAGGAGTTAGGTGGGAGTTCTAGCCTCCGAACTGCCAACTGTGTGTATATGCGTTTATGTCTGACTGTGTAGAGAGCAATGCTTTTAGGTTACTCACACCCCATACATTTCACATACCCAACTTTGGGAAGGCTGCTGATGTCACCCACCTAGAAATACTCCCCTGAGAAAGCTACAGCCCAGTAATCTCTGTAGCGCATACTGTAACTGTGTACTGCTGTACTGTGAATTAGACGCATGGTCGTGTTCCATCCCCACACATGGCAGTTCCAGATGTATTGTGTGTGTCACTGTCTGTGTAGGGAGCAATGCATTTTAGACTAGTCTCTTGCAGTCATTTCAAAGCCCTACTTTGGCAATCCTGCTGATGTCAGTCAATGTGAAATACACTTTTGGTCAAGGACTACCCCAGTAATATCCGTGGCACATAGTGTAACTGTGTAGTGCTGTAGTGTCATACACTAGGTAGGTAGGGGTTCTACTACCAAACATGACAGGTGTGTGTGTGTGTTTGTAACCTGTATCCTGTGGAGAGATGGTTGTGACTGTGTGACTCCTGTGCCCAATGTGGAGTGGATTTTGCATTTTTCTTATATGGTGGCCATAATATATATCGCAATGTCCACTGTACAGGGATAACACATGTGATTTGGCCGAGAGGCTGGGGTGCAGAGCTGTACCCAGACATGTGACATCAAGGCCAAGCAATCACAGTTAGCAACCCTAGTATTAACCTGAGCTTACTCTCACCCCATGTGTCATACACACACACATGCCTAGGTAACAGCCAATATGTGAGTAGTATGTGAGTAGTACAGTGCACATTGGCCACCGATAGTAACTATGGAGTGAGAGCGGTGGGCCACAGATGGGATGACACCCAGTCAATCTGTCCAATATGTACATACATGCAGACAGTGCACCTCCCCCATGTTCTCCAATGGACAACTGTACCACCTGTGGTGCCATCACATGTGACCCACAATGGACATACCATGCCTGATAACATGCCCATATGGACAGATGCTACTGACACCAAGGAATGCTGATAGCATGTACACCATGTGGGTGCAGGGTAAAACTGCTGGCCATTACCAGCTCCCACCACAGGTGGGCAGGGCTGGCACATCTGATGGTAATCTGTGTTCAAAACATGGGCCAGACACCCCAGGTACAGTTCCACATGTCACTGTACATGCATGTGGGAGGTGTGCGCATCCCAGATGCAGTCCATGTCATGGACGAAGGAACACAGACATGGCAAGTGATGCACACCATTGCCCACACACACAGTAGTCACCCAGGTGACTGGATGGGGCATACAATACCTGCCTTTGTGGGCAAATGCAGACACTACATCCCTGAGCCACAATGAAGACCATCATCATATGGCCTGATGCCAAGGTATACCCATCGCCTAGCCATGGACAGCCATCTGGCGCAGTCGAACACCACACACCTATGCAGACATGCACACATGCATGTCAGTAGTGGCACCCTGTGTGTTTGTGTGAGTGTTGCATGCTGCAGATGTTCACATCCACACTCCCTACAACACCCATGGGCATACTGCAGCATGCTGTCTGATGATAGACACCTTCCCATACTCTTCGCCCGTACAGCCCCCGTATGACCTGTGTAGTGCATGGGATACCTGCACAGTGATGTGATGTGGCAATCCCACAATCGATGAGTTGTAAACCTGTCCCTGCCACGTGTGTCATTGTGTGTGTGTCCTTGTGAGAGTGTAGCTGTGTTGACGCTGGCACCTATTCATGCTGACAGGCACGTGTATGTCATCTACTGTACAGCCACTGTATCCCTGTTGCAGATGTCACTCACCATCACATATATGTTCTGAGTGCTCCACAACAGGTAACCCATGTGGTGCATCCAATAATTGTCGTCAGGGGTTTGATACCCTGTGCTGCTAGGTGTGTGACACAACCATACCTCAGTTTTACCCTCCCATCCCTCCCTGACACATATTAGCCTCTGTCTGTGTCCCCCCCACACCCTCTCAGGTGGACGTGGAGACCTACACCTGCTTTGCTTAGGCATCAGCATGTGTAATGTAAGTAATGCTCATGATCAGCTGATGGCCTCTGTACAAATTGCAGCCTTCACCTAGCTAATTGCATGTGAAACAGCTGTGGTAGCATCTCCATCAGCAGTTGTATGGAAACACACTCCAATACCCAGGAACATCATGGTGGTGTTTGCCCTTGTCACCCACTATGAGCAGAAACTAGATCTGTTGTGTGCCAAACAGCATCCCAGATGGATTGTGGTGTACCTCTAACAATGTACACTGTGGAAACAGTGCATCAAATGGGAGGTGGATGTGCCTGACCTATCTACAGCCTGTAAGTGCTGCTATACTGTATTTGGAGTAATGTTGCTTTCACAGTGTTTGTGTGGATATGGCTGATGTACATGTCTCAATACCTGCCATGTCAGTTCCATGTTGATGGGGAATCTCCTTCTGCAGGGTCATCAGCATCCTGGGCAGTGTTGTGTCCATGGTTGCATGTGCCACCCACAGAGCATCTAGCTGTTAACTGCTGAAGGTAGTATGAGGATTGCAGTCAGTAGATGGAGAAAGCTGTGGTAGTCACAGACGTCATATCCCTCAAAGGACATATGTTGCAACAACTCTGTAACAACAGTTAATGTATGTGGTCATCACAGCAACATGTCAATATTGGCCCTGTGTATGTGCTCCCAGCCACACCTCTGTCAACCTTTGTACATATGTCGTGCATGAAGTGGTGCATATGTGCTGTACACCATACTTTATTTCATCATATCTGAGAACAGGCCACTGATATATCTGACTGCTACACATGTTATGTGCAGTAGGGGTTACATTACATTACATTACCAGCACATTCTGAGGATGTTCGTACAGTACTGAGGTCTGTGTACCTATGGTGAATGTCAACAGTGTGTGTAGTGTTGATATGTACCTTAGCCTGTGTACAGACTGTGGTAGATGACATTGTTCTAGTTCCCCTACTTTCAGATGTTACATGCTGCTCCAATGTGTGGTACTGTAGTGGCATACATGTTTGTAGGGCCATAAACACACATGTCCCATACCACAGACAGCCACCAGACCAAACTGTGTAGCAGGCCAGTATATGTAGGGCAGTCTGTGAGTGACACATATGAGGATGGTGTTGAACACATAGTCCATATACTGTCATACCATGCTAGCTTACCATATGTGGCTGTGGTTGTGTTCACATTGGTTGTGGATACGCACTATCACACAGGTGTATCCTACCCTGTGCTGTGACATGCCTGTAGAGCCTGCTGTATATGCAGGTACATGTGCATTCCCCCTTGGGAGGTGTAGGCCAGTGTTGAGCCAGTCTGCCTGCAGCCTGCACAGTGCATTGTGACATGCCTAGCAGCTGAGTGTACCTACCCAGTGGGATGTCATGTGCAGATACTAGCCAGATAACCCACTGCCAGACCTCCCATAACAGTCATGTATGTCAGACAGGGCAGTGGGATGCAGTGCAGATGTATGTCAATACCTATTGTGTAGTATGTGGCCATGGCACCCCTGTACCAGCAGTCATACTGTTACAGGCCAGGCAGGGGTGTGTGAATGCATGACCTATGGTGGACATTATATACCTGTCGTCATGTGTTATATC
Source organism: Protopterus annectens (assembly GCF_019279795.1). NCBI lineage: Eukaryota > Metazoa > Chordata > Ceratodontiformes > Protopteridae > Protopterus > Protopterus annectens. The sequence goes on from NC_056725.1 coordinate 151,882,334, forward strand.
CATCTACATGGTCATCCACATCCATATTGTCAGGTATGGTACACATGTGTAGCACTAAGGGCATATGTGTATACCTCTGGAATGTACAGACTGTGTCAGACCCCCACATATATTGGCCAATATCTCTTCTACAGTCCAAAGCTGCATTACATGCTAGCAGCAGTACTGTAGACTTGATGTCTTTTGGATGCAGTTCAGTAACCAATGGCACACATGTTATGAGCAAATGTGACCTGCCATGCACATCATGTCTGTGAAGACAGTCCCAATGACAGTAGAAATAGTCTACTAGTATATCTGCTAAAGATACCTGACATCACCTGCAACTATGACATTGGGAAAGTACGGGCTGGGGTTGGCCTACACTTCATGTCCAGGAACTATGGTGAGAATATATGTACATTTACATATCCAGATAGCCAGATATACGATTACACATGTGTACTACACCCATTTAACACTGTCATGGCAACCACCCACTATTGATCCCCACATCATGTGTGCGTGGTCCCATTACATCTCCTGTGTGATGGGCATCCATCCTGTGTGTGGCAGCAGTGCTACCGACAGCATGTAGCAATACCCCATACCCCATAGGGAGCTGTGCCTATCATGTCTTGTCTGTCCACCACACAGGTCTTGTGTCAGATGATACACTGGCAGTCTGTGTGTTGCGTGTTACCAGTACATGGCTACATCCATGGCCATCCATACCAGCAATTCCCTAACTAAGGGTCTGTTACAGACTATCCTGTAATACCTGCACCTTGCGTAGTGTATGGCAATAGTTGTCCAAATATATACCTGTATTCCAGCCTCTGTCCATCACCTACATACCAAGCTGTGCACATATGTCATGTTGTCGGTGGTCAATTCATACTGGGCTGGGAGTATAACACACTGACATGTCTGCCATTAGTCCACTGTCGTTGTAACCTCCACACATATGGTGGGGCTGGGGCCATATATGTGTGGGCACCACCTACACAATACATGTGTGCCCTCATGCTCTGCAGAGCTCAGTGTATGTAACAGTGGTATATGGCCCTGTATACTTGAGTCTAGGGGGGGAGCACCATAAAAGACCTAGGCGGCTACAAAATGTGGGGTTATCAGGGCTGAGCTGCCTTAAGGTATCTGGATGTACAGTACCATATACTTCACCTGTATACACATTACTGTCATGGATCTGGGTACTGCAGGACTACTGCCCCCTGTCATACAAACTGTTCTGTGTGTTGGTGTGCACGTGATGGTGTCAGTTATGCCAAGTTATGTAGCAGTTACAACCCATGTGGTCATAAGACGTCTATACCACCTACTGTGTTTGTACAGTGTGTACAGTGTGTATATAGAGGCTGCTGAACTACACACCTGGAGTACATACTGTCAATTGTTAGGTATCCTGTGGCCCAGTGTGTCTTTCCTATTGTACAATGTGAATGGCTTGGCATGGACAGCAACAGCTGTGAACCTTTCCAGCCTACAGTATGAGTGTAACTGGTCCACTGTAGCATCACTTCATTGAGATAGTTGTCAGTGTCTGAACAGCTATATGGTATGGCATGTAGAACTGTAATAGTACACGATGACAGGTTACCATGTCAGCAAACCTGTGGGTGTTGTTTTGCCTATGACCTCTCTGTGGGTGTATGTTACACACAACAATTGTCATTTGTATGAGTGGCACATACAGTGTCCAGTCGTTCAGGGGTCAGCTGTAGGCATAGTGGCCGTTCCATACTGTGTGCACCTACCACTTATGTTTCGTACTGTACATATAACTGCATGTGTATGTGTAGTCACATATATATGTACATTATATATATATATATATATATATATATATATATATATATATATATATATATATATATATACACACACACACATATATATAATTATGTATATGTATACCTGTATCTGCATATCTGTGTCTGTGTATCTGAAGCCTGGTGATGTTGATGCCATCCACATAATACAGTCCCCATGGGAGCCAGAACATACTGCATGATATGTTACCAATAACATCCTGACATCGTACAGGTAGGATGTAGTACAGGTAACATCGTGTGCCCATGTTGCCACTGGCCCTGGTTATGGGATCACCAACACTTGGTAGTGTCTTGCAGGGCAGACGTGTTTGGCTGGGTGGGGAGGTATGCAAATTTGTACGTGACGTATATTGTTTGGGGCCTCTCGGGCCCATTGACGGTGCATGTGGACATTTATGTTTCTGTTCATCTACCATTGGTATCTACATATTTCTGGCCATATATACCTCTTTGGGTATATATATTTGCTTACATATTTCTAACTATGTTGGAATATACCTACGGAGACATATATCTGCATACATATGTCACTTGATGTGTATATGTGGACATATAGATGTTGACATATATATGTTTAGTTGTCAGCATTTGCATGTATATCTGTTCATATATTTGTATATGTATGTATATACCTCTGGATATTTATATATATGTATATATATATGTGACTACATCTATAGATATGTTGTATCCATTTAGATAGTGATATATTTGCACACATGCCCATCTAGCTGTTGGTATACATTCTCTGTACTGTTGCATGACTGGGCTAGGGTTATGTTTCTGACAACATACACTTTCTGCATATCTGGCATGGCTTAGTGGTAGATCGTTTTGTGTATGGTGTGCATGGTCCTGGGTTCCGACCTTGCAGAAGCTGTTTGTTTTGTTGCTGGGCAGAACACTGGACATTGGATACGGTGTGCTTAAGGCACTTTCAAGCAGTTGTAAGCGGGTTTGCACAGAGATATGCACTGCTGGCTTCTGGTCACAGTATCTTACACCCATTTAGCTTCTCCTTTGCTTAATCTGTGTTGGCGGTGCTTCGCCCCATGCAAGCACACTTGCACACACTTACTAGTGCTTACATATGCTTACTACTGCTCATCTGTGCTTACGCCTGCTTACTGCTGACTTATTCATTATGGTACTGACTCTTCACATGTGCATTCAATGCAGTACTTCATTTCACATTTAAATGTTATTTAGTAGGTTGTACAGCAATAAAATTTAAATAAATGTTTCTATACAGGTTTCACATGGAAAATGGTATGTGCTGCAGTGGGACTCAAACCGGGAATGCCTGCTCGTTAAACAGATGCTCTGACCACTACACTATTGCTTTGCTACTTCATTTGCATATATCTTCCTTTTTATCCACTTCAGCCTTTTAAGCTGCTTTAACCATAGCTAAGCGATGGGCACAACCGTGCACCTACAGTTAGCTGTACTCAGGGTTTTAAAAATGAATAAGGGCTACTTCTTTTTATTTTTATGTCCTGTTGCTGTTGTACACATGGGGGACTGTTGGTGGGAATATGTGGACACCTATAAGCGGTCTCACTCATTTATGTACACTTTCTGCTGTTCTACTTTACAGGGGCATGTTTATTCTGAGAGCTCTGCTCTCAGACATGCCCCCTGCACTCGTACACGCTCCGTGTAGGATTAGGGGTTCAGGTAGCACGCCTTCATTAATATGCATGGCGCTCTGCCTTCCTCCTCCTAAATGGCTGCTTCCGTGCAGGACTAGACAAGCCCTGCATGGAAGATTAGTAAATAAGGGGGCCTGTTTTCCCATCCAAAAACTTTAGGAGGCTTTTTGTTCTGCTCCAGCTACTTCTTGGGTGGTTCCATTGCTAACTGTATAATGTCATTGGTCATCCAAAGTCCTTGTCAAGAATCATCTATGGTAGCACTTATGTCTGCAAACCAGGCATGATTCTCTTGCCTTCCAAGAACTGATAGTGATAGAATAAGGCTCTAACCACATACTACTTTGTTAAGGTTGCTGCCCTAAAGGAGGAGCCCTCAGAAAACAAACCAATCAGCTACTCCCTCATAATGAAGTTTGAGTGACAGAGAACTTTGGAAAGTGTGCAAGTGTTTCAGGTACCTTCTCTATTCAGGCCGTCAACTACCTGATACTTACTTTAAGGGCAATTCAGCAGATAGAACCCTAGAGAGGCTAAAAAAGTTGCTGCCATTTGACATGCCTGTTCTGCTGTTGAAGTGAGGAGAAATCACTCATGAACACTATGGAAAGTTCATGACTTTCATATATATATATATATATATATATATATATATATATATATATATATATATATATATATATATATATATATATATATATATATATATATATATATATACACACACATATATATATATATATATATATAGGCACAAGAGAAGAATAAACTGAGCATTATAAGTTAGTTATGCCTCTGGTATAGTAAGTCTCCATGGTCAGATTTTTATTTTCAGTTTATATAGCATTTTCATAATGACCACCATACAAGAGGGTAGGTTGCATAGTTATGATCCTGTAGTTAGTTTAATTTAAACAGCAGCTGTTTGATACAGACTGCAGCAAGTGATTAGTGAATAAATTATAATAAAATATATATTTTGGGCTATTATTGGGTTTTACTGTAAACATGGGTTTAAATAGCCCTATTCTGCACTCAAATGAACATCTCAAAAATGTAATGATTTTTAGAAGCAATTTCAAAAAACTGCCTAATGCCACCAGCACAGATTTGTTAAATGTTATTATTGTTATTGCATTATTGTACAATACCATGCAGATTGTCAACAGCACCAGAGCAGAAGTTGCAGTAATTTGCTTCTGGATCACAATTTCCAGTAACTTTTTCAAGACATCATTTATTCATTATTCAGAATTATAATTGTAAATAATTGTTGCACTATGCTCTGCTTTATTAAACATTTTTTTTTTAATTCCATGATTACTCTGTAAAAATCACGGCCCCAATTAGTTTCTTTTCATCAAGGTTTACACATCTGTGAATTCAAAGACAGCTTCAACGTGGCGTTTTTGTACGTAAACATGCAGCACCACATCAAGCTGTTTCCACAGCCATACTACATGCTAATGAGTCAATTTGGGGGTGGAGACCATATGCTAATTAGCCAGGTGCTCCCTCCCCTGGAACTGTTTCAAGGAAGGCATCTATGCACCAAGCTCCAAAAACATCACTGTAGCTAACACTGCCAAAAGTCTGTGTGCATCCACCACAGTAGTGGTAAGTGGAGGGGAGGTTAGTGGTAAGGTAGGGTTTGGAGTTGTGTGCATTAGTGCATGTTTGTATGTGTAAGTGTATTTAAGAGTGTGTGTCGTCTATCTGGCAGGTTGCATTAGGGGAGTTAGGGAGGAGACAGTTAAGAGTGTGTGTGTGTGTGTGTGTGTGTGCGTGTGTGTGTGTGTGTGTGTGTGTGTGTGTGTGTGTGTGTGTGTGTGTGTGTGTGTGTGTGTGTGTGTGTGTGTGTGTGTGCGTGTGGTTTGGGGTGTTTATCGCACCTCCACACATCGCCGGACTATTGGGCAGAGTCTACAACATTGGTGAGGTAACACTAACCACCAGGCTTTAATCTTACGTTTCATGCCATGATGGCACTACAAAAGTACAGGGATCTAGAGGATGGACAAACATTAGATACCATAGATTACTCTTAACATTTGTGTGTTAATGTCATTTTAACAGTATAGGGATTGAAGTTATGGCAAACACTATCCACTAGGGATTATTCTTAATTCTCCTAGCTTAATAGCACTATAACAGTACAAGAATTTGGGTGGAGGGCAACCAGACACCAGGAATTTTTGTTAAAAAATATAAATAAATAGAAAATACACATTGAAAAGGGATTTGAACTATGCACCTTTGACATGAGACATAAGAAACCCTTGCTCTGGTTCACTGTACTAACTGATATGTTGGCATACCAGGTATTTTTACATCTATATATTTAGTTAGGGGCATTGACATTATGTAATACCTGCTACAAGTCATCATGTGTGATGGGGAAGGATGGGGAACTTCTGTCCCGGAATGAGTTCACTGAGGCATAGGAAGTACAAGACTCAACTTTTTGGCATTGTGGACTGACTGTAATCATCCTTGAAAAATACGGGCAGAGGAAAGGGAGACTTCATAGACATTCTGGCAACTGGGAATGGTATGGGTAAGTGATGTGTGTGTGTGTGTGTGTGTGTGTGTGTGTGTGTGTGTGTGTGTGTGTGTGTGTGTGTGTGTGTGTGTGTGTGTGTGTGTGTGTGTGTGTGTGTGTGTGTGTGTGTGTGTGTGTGTGTGTGTGTGTGTGTGCACTTTGCTGTGTGTTTGTGTGTGCATGAGTGACTGTGCGATGGCTCAACTTTCACAACATGAATGCCAACACTGTTACCTACCATGGGAAGTGTTGTTCTGCACTTCTTGGTAGCTAACACTATTCAGAGGCATGTAAATTAGCCCATAATGAGGGGTGTGTGTGTGTGTGTGTGTGTGTGTGTGTGTGTGTGTGTGTGTGTGTGTGTGTGTTTGTTCACTCATGCATGTGTATTTGTGTATTTACATAGGTATTTGTGCATGAATATATATGTTAAAGCTTTTTCTCCATGCCACCTCTATATACACGAGTCTATTCAAAATGATCAAGTGACACAAATGCTCACAAAATCTAAAAAAAGCATCAAAACCACAAATGTTGAAACACTGCTACCCCTGTACAATACAATAACATAAATGCATGTAAAATTAAGCAAAAAAATATCATTTTTTTCATGGGGGTCAAGTCCATCTGCATCCATCACACCCTCTGCTAATTATATATACTAACTCCAAGATCACACAATATCAGGGGAAAAGGGCATACTCCCCAGTCCCAAGAATTGTCTACTTTAGAAAACCTATCAACCATCTGCTTGCACTACTAAATTCTGTCAACTAAACAGATGTTGATAAAACTAAAGTTTGATGTGTGTGTGTGTGTGTGTGTGTGTGTGTGTGTGTGTGTGTGTGTGTGTGTGTGTGTGTGTGTGTGTGTGTGTGTGTGTGTCTGCATATGGGTCTACTTCTAAATTTTGAACTTTCAAAATGTTGACTTTCCTATGGTTGAGACCATAAGATCGAAGGTTTGAAACTTCAAACAGTTTAAATGGAGATCACCGTATAGCAAAAACAGTATCTTTACCATTTTCTTCGCTGTAGTGCGATCTTGGAGTTGGTATATTTAGCTATCAGGGGGTGTAGGGGGTGGAGGGGCTTGCTCCCTTGCAAAAATGTAAAAAAATATATATTTTACCATTCAAAATGCAGAATGCACAAAATGCAAAAAGATCTGAGTGAGTGAAAAAAAGAGAGAATGCAGAAATAAGTAGAAACTAATACTGCTGAGTTAAAATTTTATGTACTGTAGGTAAGTAGAGGAGTGCTGGAAAACAAATGTTTGACTAAACGGTGGTGGTTGTGAAGATGTTTAAGATTAGTTTAAGATTATGTTACAGCAGCTAGGACGCATGTGCAAGTTAGGGTTGGTGAGTCCCATGATGTGGAGAATGGACAGCTGAACATCCAGATATGTATACTATTTTGTGACTGCCATTTCTCTGAATATTCTCTTTTCTCCAAGGTATGGCAATCTTGGAGTTGTATATATAAGTTTGGGGAGGGTGTGGATAGCTTGCCACCCACATCAGTGGTGTAGATGTTTGATATTCACTCTTCTCCTGCATGTCTGTTTTTTTTTTTCATCAGTTTTTAAAGGAACCATGGCCAATAAATAGTTGCTACCCTATTGCATTAGTCAGATATGAATAATTCAAAAAACACACAATAAGTGTACAAAAATCAATAACATTGATAAAAAAACTTACTGCCTAAGTGACATAATTTAATTAAAATTCATTCTCTTGTTAAACTTAGGTAAATGTATGCATTGTGTTTATATTTTGTGTATATTTATGTCACACATTGTAACTAATAAAATGAGTGGCACATTCATTCATAATATAATAGAATTAAAAATTAATAATTAATTATTGCTTAAAATGTAAGCATAGTAATTATAGAATTCCCTCTTATGAGGGTTCCTGTTATGAAATTTTGCTTCAATTTCTCATGTGGTGCATCAAAGTAAGCTACTGTTTTTTATGTTTTTTATATTTTTTATGTTTTTTATGTTTTTTGTGAGTTTAGAGGAAAAAACTTTTTAAACAGCCTTTTAAGTTTTTGTATTTGATTATACATTGTTTTGTTTATCAAGTTTAAGCATTTTGGATGTGATGCTTTCTGGTGTTTCAACTATCTTAATTACATATTAAAATTTGAGTTAAGAATTTAAATTGATGTCCTAATTTTCTAGGGCATTTTACTGTGTGTTATTTTTGTATTTTGTATTTATTCACTGTAATAGCTTATGCACCATGAAATCCTAATACTATGAGGACGAAAGCTCTAAACTAAGTTTAAGTTACCTATGTGTATTTGGATTAAATGTTTAGTCAATCTTCAGGTTACGTAAGTGGTGGTTTTGGGATGGAGTTGCCATGTCCCCATTTTCTTGGGTTTACTGTTGTCTTTTCCGGGATTGCTTCTTTTGTCGTTTAGGTATATATGCAGTCCTACAATTGCAGATCTATACATGTAATCAGTTTTGAGGAGGCCCATACCTCCTTCAGAATGGGAAATATATAATCTTGGTATGCACTGAATTTTATTGATAAATGTGAAGCATATTTTCTTGTTTTCCTGTCCAACTGATCCAATACATTTTTGGGCCAGTCAGTCACCCCAAAACTATAAATTAGAACTGGAACAACAAATTGGTTTATAGCTTGTGCTTTGTTTCTAGATGTCAGGGCTCTTTTCAGTATTAATTTTAGTCTTCTAGAATATCCATTACTAAGTTTTGTTTGCATTTGTTCATGTTTTATTTATTTACAAAACATTTTAAGAACGATAATTTTACAATCTTCAAAAATAAACCAATCAGTAAAAACTAAATGAAAACTCCAGCAAAGCTGGAACTTACAATAAGTGACCTCTCAAACCTCTTGAATCAGAGGCACATGGGATATATGCAAATGACCTTTATGAACACCATGTGTTTCAGCTAATTGGCGATTCTGAATGCCCATGACTTGTTTTGTCATCTTAATGGACAATTTCAGGCTAATAAAGTCAAACCCTACTAGCTGTGGATATGCATATTTCGGCCTTGTTATGACCTTGTGCCTCTGATTCAAGAGGTTTGAGAGGTCACTCATTGGAAGTTCCAGCTTTGCTGGAGTTTTCATTTAATTTTTACTGACTGATTTTTCTGTGTGACCTTTTCCCACTCATTGCTTTAATCTTCAAAAATAAAACATAACATTTCCAGTTTAAATAAGTATAATAAATTAGACATAATATAAAAACATTGGTTAAGAATCAATACAAGTCATATGACAATCATTTAATATTTAGAGAAATTTTAGACAGATTGTAGAGAAATTAAAGGTAAGTTAATCTAACACAAACAGGAATTGCAATATGAAGTGAGGGAAAAACATGTGCATGGTATATTAGAGAGAAAGTCAGGGAAGAGAATTTGATAGAAATAAGGAAGTAAGTGAAGAAGGGAGTGTAAGGAGGTAAAGGGAATGGAAAATTACTTATTCACATATAGGGGTATAGTTTATCTTGGTTTTGAGATTTTAGCTAAGACGTTTTTCAGAGTGGTTTTGAAAGATGGAAGGGCGGATACTGACCTGATGGATACAGATAAGGACTTCTAGGCCTTAGCAACCTTGTACGAGTACAGACAATGGCCATCAGATTTACTAGGTTTATAGACAGACAAAAGTTTTTGGTCACTGGATTGCAATGACAGATTGGGAATATAGTTGTGTAGATTTTTTTTAGTGCTGAACAGGCAGACGGATGCTGACAATTTTATAGGTGGTAAGAAGCTGTGTATTTGTTAGCTGATGATGCAATTCTAACCAATTTAGGCTTTTTAGTGCTATACAGTGGTGGGTCCTGAAAGAGGTATTTGCTGCAAATTTAGCAACTTTGTTATACCATTATCCAAGTTTTAATTTTTGAGAAGCCTGGAGGTTAGTAAGGATGGGAGCACCATAAAGAAGAGAGGGGAGGAGATAAGTAGTGGCAAGAGCAGTTTTAGTTGCATCGGTAAGAACATTTTTGGTGAGTTTTTCTTGTGCAATTTTGTATATGCATGTCAAATGTTAGATTATCATCCACTATCACCCTTAATAGTTTGCTAAGAGAAGTAACTTCAGTTGTTGTATTGTCAAGAGAGAGGACTTAAATTTTGTTTTTTTCATGAGAGAGGGATTTGGAGAAAAAAAGTAGTAGTTTGGTCGGTTTTGGGTTAAGCATGAGTTGTGAGTTACAAAGCCATGTTTCAGTGGCTGTTAAAGCTTCCTGAGTAATGTTTTGGAGGTGTGCCATGTTGTCAGATGCGCCAATGAGAGTGGAAGCATCTGCATATTGTATTAGGGTAGCCTATTGTGAGGAAGTATAGAAGGTGTTGCTGAAAATGTTAAAGAGGAGGGGACAAAGGATAGTGCCTTGTGGTACACCGATGATGCCTGAGGGGTAATGACAGATTGTGGAGTATCATTTTACTGACTGACACCTTTTGGACAGGTAGCTTTTGAACCACAGAAGGCTGAGCTTTGCCAAGGATGGTCTGCATCTCTCCCCCGAGGCTTTCAAATATTAGCTAAAACATTGTCCTCCCCCATAGTTCCTTTTTAGAACATGCCAGATTGAAAGTACTTCTGAAATAGCAAATCAAAAACAGGAAACTCTAAACATGTCCCTACTCCATTCCCTACAAGCTCTCCTCACCCTAGAGAATGCTGACATCTGTACAGTCACTGAGATGTGGTTTAAAGCCACATAGAGCACACTGGCAGTACAGGACTATAATGTCTTCCACACATTTAGACCATCTACTACACAGACAGGGACTAAAGGTGGAGGTGTCTCAATTTACATAAAAAATAAATATACCTCAAGTTTGGTCAAACAGTACAATACATTTGAGCTTCTCCATGTTCAAATCACCATAGGCAAAATCCCATACCACTTCCTTGCAAGCTATAGGTCCCCCTCTATCATCCAGGAGCCCATAATATTTATATAAACTTAATGGAAGTACCATTCAACCCAACACCATATCTATGGGTGACTTTAATTACCCCACTATCAACTGAAAATTCTATCTGCCACCAAATGTACAGGCACAGGGATTCCTGGATTTTGTAAACACAAACTCCCTAGACCAGATTGTCAATACACTAACCAGGAGTGCAACCATACAGGATCTGGTTGTCACTAATATGGGAGAGTGCTGCAAATCCCTAGTGTAATGTCTTCTCTGGTAAGGTCAGACCACAAAATGGTCTCCTTGAAAGTGAAAATAATACCTGGAAACCCAGCCAACTCTGGAATATTCAGGAACTACCCTAAGGCTAACTTCCTACTGTTGAGTAATAATCTTGCAAAATTCCATGCCCCGTAAACCCTGAGAACACTTCTGCTTACAGTGAACTGTGCACAGAAACCTTATACAAGCATATTAATAGCAGCATAGAGGCAGCTGTACCCACGTGGAAGAAGTGCAGAACTAACTCAAAAACAAGCCACCCTGTTGGAATCACAAAATCAATCGGCTGTATAACAGAAGCAAGAAAATCATGGCAAAAATTAGGAGATGCAGTACCTGGCAGGTAAAAAGCACTCTCATCAAACTAAACAAACAATGCAGAGGAGAAAGTTGACTCAAGCCAAAATTTGACCTCCCAGACCAAGAACAACCCCAAGGCATTCTTTAGCTTTGTCCACAACCTCAAAAGCAATACAAAATAGTGTGCAAAGTTCATGAAGACACCTATACTGAGCCTACTGACCAACAAATTTGGCTCCAACTTTACCCCTCTCCCCCCTCAAACTTCACTCAGGAAATACCATCAAATATAACACCCCTGCTATGATTAGGTAACAGGTCCTTAATGCTCTCTCTCTAGGGCCAAGAACACTACATCAATGGGCTTAAACAATATCAAAGACCACTATCTAAATTGCATGAAACATGACCTATTAAGCCCTCTGGAATTGCTGTTTAACTGTAGCCTCCAAACAGGCTTTATGCCTCACAAATGGATAACAGCAACAGTCATCCCTCTGCACAAAAGCGGGCCACCTACAGGACCCTGAAAACTACAGACCCATAAGTCTCACTAGTCTCATATGCAAGGTGATGGAAAGAATCATCATAGAAATTATCAATAATAACATAAGAAACCTCCAGACACTGAACCCAATCGATTATGGGTTTGTCAACAGTAGGTCATTTGATTGACTTCTTTGAGAAGGTCAGCAAAGCAATGGATGAGAGCAAAATGGTTCACACTGCCTACCTTGACCTTGCCAAGGCATTTGACACAATACCCAACTCAGGCATTGTTGACATACTCAGGAGGTTAGGTATAAAACCCTTATGTTACCAAGTAGATTAGCCAGCTGGTTCACAAGACAGAACTCAGGAAGTTAGAACTGGGGAGTCCACCTCTACAAAGAGGCTAGTCACAATGGCAGTCCCTCAAGGATTGGTCCTGGGACTGCTTCTTTTTTGGCACTCACTTCTCTGAAGTCAAGGCTAATGTCAGTGCCCTCTGACTGACTAAATTTGCAGATGATTGTAAATTAGGAGCAGTCATGGGATCCCCCATGACACAAATGTTCTCCAGGAAGGGCTGACCTAGGTAAATACCTGGTGTCAAAGCCATAAAATTAAATGCCAAGAAATGTTTAATAGTATCCTTCACAAAGTCATCCACCACTGGTAACTATCATACTGACAACACACACACCTAAGAGCTGACCCAGTAGTCAGGGATTTGGGGACACACACAGACAGTAATCTAGCCTTTGATCATTACATGTCTATAGTAGTGTGGAAATCATTCTATGCTGTGCAACTTATAAACAAAGGTATGGCATCTAGGTCCAAGGAAGTCATTGTTCCACTGTATTTAGCATTCATCAGAGCTACCACTGAGTATAATGTCCACTTTGGTATGTACCTAACCAGGCACATGCAACAACTGGAATGTCCACAGAGGTTCCTTACTAAAAGAATACAGGGCATAAGTAATATGACCTATGCCGACCACCTCAAGGCCTTATCACTGTATTGTCTCCTACAGGCTGTTGAGGAGAGATTTATGCCTGACATACAGTGCTCTATCAGACCACACCTGGATGGACCTCCTGCATATCTGCAAAACAAGCAGCACTGGAATTATCTGTTCTAAAGACTTAAACCTTGCCTGTGATATAAATAGAACCTGCTGGAGAGCCAGGTATGTATCCCAGAGACTACTCTAGAACAGGCTTCCCATCCATGTGAAGCAGATTTCCTCCCTAACCAATTCAAGCATAACATGGACAATTGGATGAGGAACAGGAAATGTATCCTGGTTTGGCATCTATGTCTCTAATGGACACAGGCAGCCTGTAAATGGCTCATCTCACAGACCCCTCATTGTAAGTGTAGACATCTTCCAAGCCATTGCTTATATATATCATGGGTACCAGAACTTATCAGAGATTTGGGATGCATGGCTAGGCTTAAAAAGGGCCTTGTGGTCATTAGCCTACTAAACACCTATCAACCTATGGTATCCATATAATGTTTTTTAATAAGATGTGCAGTGAATAGTTTTAAAGTGACCTACCATTCATTTGTATTTATTGAGCAGCATATTGAGTGGGTATTTTTGTGACAGACCCATTTGAAGTTAATGTATGTTTACCAATTTGTAATTGTGAGTGTAAAATAAAAATGTGTAGCAAGTGCAGAGTTATTCTATAAAAGCAAAACATTTTAATAGAAAAGTTCAAATGATGACAGACCATAGATTATAGTATTTATTTAATGTATCTACAATTATATAAAAGTAAGAGGTGTAAAAAGTTAGGTATAATGGTAATAACAAAAGTGACCGTGAAATAGGTGTGGGAGGTGAGGGGAGCAGGAATCCAATGAGAATCTCAGAAATAACCAATCAGTCCATACAAGTGCACTGTGCTTATCACGTATGACTAAGGCAGAGAACAAAGACAAGCAGTTCTTATCAATTACTGCATATCTCCAAGAAAGAGAAAAATGAAGAAGAACTGAATAAGGGCACCACTGGCTACTAGATGTTGCTACCTAATCACAACCCAGCTTTAAAATGGGTAGAATGGAAAAACCCCGCACGGAATTTCAGGTGATGTAAAATGCAGCACATTGCAGCTTAGCATAAGGAAGAACAAGAATAGGCAATGCACCTCAATTTATAGCAAACAAGTTCAACTTCAAGGCTAGTCAAAACACACACTAGATCCAATGAGCATTTCCAGAAGGTAAAGCCTAAGGTGGTACATAGATTAGAGGTATATTTTAGTAATCAGTCTGCAAACTATTACAAGCCTAGCCAACAACTAAAGGTCAGAATCAAACCCTGTACCTTGTATTTGTAAGATAAATATCTTGACATTATGCCAGCTACAGCTCCCTCTAAACATCAAGCTCCTTCTTTAAAATGGGCTTGACTGCAAAAACAGGTGATTGAAGTTGCAGGATTTATACCTGTAAGTGAAAAAGCACCTACTATGTAACGCACACCTCTGTAACTCAGATGTAATGACTTGGTTCAGTGTCTCTTCCAGTAATTTAGTCATACTGATGCACAGGGTTGAGCAGTTCAGCACAAGCAAGTGCTAAGCATCTCAACACAGATTAATTTAAAGCAAGCAAGTGCAAGCATAAAGTCAGCTAAAACACACACACGCACGCACACACACACACACACACACACACACACACACACACACACACACACACACACACACACACACACACACACACACACACACACACACTCACACACACTATGCAAAACAGACTACAGCAAGTAGACACTAAGGATAATGCAGGTTTTGCCTCCTGTCAACACAGAAAACTTCAATATTAGCTTCCAGATGACAGTCACTACACAGACCTGACAGGAGTCTCAAAGTCAGCTGAGGAATTCAATTCTTAGATGTAAGCAACTTGCTTTCAATGTCTCTTCCAGTAATTCAGACACACAGGTATTGTAGCATCGGACAGCTCAGCAGAAACCTCTTTGAATGTATCCACTAAATGTCACCTGTCTTTGCCTCTTTCTGTATCTACTTTCTGCGTACCATTTCCCACAACCTCACCTCCAGTAGTCCCCCTACGTCATGTCTCACTTCTCTCTCTGTTATCTGATTCTCTTTGTTATTGCATGCATATACTTCTCTCATTCATGTTTTTGCTTCTTTTTTAATACACATGTTCTGTTTTCAGCATGCAGCTCTTGTCTGGTTTGTTCTTATCTGTATTCCTTACTGTGTTTTTGTCTGTCAAGATTCTGTCATGTTTTCCTTGCAGCTTCTCTTATAGGCTGTTGACAGAAAATGAATTCTCTCCACTGAGGTATCTCATCTAGAAGACAACTGTGCCTTAATCACAGCATGTGTTTTTTCCATACAGTATTTTCCTTCCTAAGAATATAATCTCTTCTCTAATACTTAAAATTTAAAAATGCCTTACTGATTTCTTTGTCACCTTCTCTTGCATTTCTGTGCTAATCAACTTCCTCAGTGTACAGCATGTTGACTTTCAATGAACTTTATTAGTACTTTTTTCAAGAATATTTGTTCCTAACACTTACCAAATCTGAACCATCATATTTTACAGGGCTATGTGATAAGAAAAGCTTACACAGTAAGGAGCAGAAACAGGGAACACTAGAGGGATTAAATATTTCTACTTGCTTGGTTGTGGCTGGGGATCCCACAGCATGTGCTGGAGGGGTTAGGGAAGTCTGATCTACATTGCTCAATTTAGTACCTCCAAAGGTGTGAGTAAACAAGTTATTTGGATAGATAGATAGATAGATAGATAGATAGATAGATAGATAGATAGATAGATAGATAGATAGATAGATAGATAGATAGATAGACAAACATGAGGATGGATGGATATTTGAATGGGTGGATGCGTAAAGGGTTGAATGAGTGGATGAATGGAAGGATGGATGGATGGATGGATGGATGGATGGATGGATGGAAGTATGGAAAGATGTTTGTCCATCCATCAGAGCATCCAGAGGTAGCAAAGATTTAATACTATGCACTTTGTTTAGGTATCGGACTACAGATAAAACTGGGAATTTCAGCAAACATAGGATGAGATGGATCTCAGCTGCTGGCTTTGCCTTTTGTTTAAGGTTTGCTAAATTCATAATGTGTAGCATATAATTTCCAGTCTGCTTTTGGTTTATTTTGCTGCTCCTTCCTAGTATGTTTCCCATGGTATTTTATTCACTAAAATTTTAATTAAATGTGAAAAGGTGATCTCTAACTGGTAAGGTAGTTATACAGAGTAGTTGCTTATCTTCCCTAAGAGTTATTTGTTGAAGCAATCCAATAATATGCTGCTGATACTTTAACATATAAAACTGGCAGTTTAAGGCTCTAATGGCCAAAGTTGCAGAAGTGTATGCCTTCTTACCCCATCTATCCAACGCCATCAACTCTATTAGAGGGGGTAGGATTTTTGGCAGTAGTAGCTTTAATACCCTTGGGTCTCTGTGAAATGGTCTCAGGATCGGCAGTAGGATTTTTGTAAAGGAATTTGTGAGAGTCAGGAACCCTGAAATATCTATCAGGTTTTCTGGGAGCAGGAGGTAAAGAGTCAAGGGCCAAGCTAGATTCAGAAAAAGCATCAACAATGTCTAGTACAGGAGGTATGGCTAAAGGCCTGTGCTGGGGCAAGAGTAAGAAATCCCTAAGCCTCTTTTTTAGAATCAGAGAAATCCTGACTTTCCCAATGAAAAAGCTCCCTGAGAGTATACAAGGTTTCACCAAAAGAGAGTGCACAGCGGCTCTGGACCCATCCAAGGTAGAGACAGCCGCAGGTTCCACAGTTGAAGCGTCTTGCAGCATACCGGACTCTGAATGGGTCTCTGTAGAGGCCTGCAAATCTGAAGTAGTGGGTATCAGGGGCTGCAAAAGCACCTCACTGAGTACCGGCAAACTGGCGACTGGCTTAGGAGAAACGTCGTCGGCAGCTTTAGACCTAGGCGGCCTGGGGTCTATATTAGATAAGCGAACACTTAAAAAAGTGAACACTGACTGATCAAACTTATGTAAGCGAAAGCTTAAAATTTTGAAGCAACAGAAACCCAAATTTTTTCCTAAGAAAAGAATTTCGTTGTTCGTTTCTGTTGCTTCACTATTTTCAGTGCTGTGGTGGAAAGTTATGGGTCGGGTTCAGGTAAGTGTGCGATTGTGTGGATGTGAGTATTAGGGCGTGATAGGTGAGTTAGGGTTAGGACGCGGGTTAGGTATGTGTGCAATTTGTATGGACATGAGGGTTAGGGCGGGTTAGGTGAGTTAGGGAGTGGGTAAGATGAGTGTGCGATAGTGACGAACCTTAGGGTTAGGGTTTGGGTTAAGGTAAGTGGATAATTAGTGGTGTGTGTATAGTTTAGTGTAGGGTTAGGTGTCAGATTTTAGGTGTATGTGTGTGGATTGCTGTTTGTTTGGTGTGCTTGTGTTGTGTGTATGTGTTTTGGATCAGCGATTTTTTTCCCTCGGAAAAAAATCACTGTTCTGACAGTTCGAGATTGTAAGCTTTCACTTACTTAAGTTCGATCAATCAGCGTTCGCTTTTTTAAGCATTCGCTGATCTAATATAGACCCGCGGCCTGTCTCTGTCTTTATCCTTGCATTTTTTTGGAATGTTGGTAGTCATATCAGGATAATTGAACCGAGCACCAAAATATTTAGAAGTGAAAATATACCGACGATGGATAGCTCGAGGTTTAAATAAGGCACAAAATTGACAGCGAGGTACGTCGTGGTCAGGGCCTAGGAAAGGAATACAGTATAAATGAAAATCTTTATGAGGTATTTGCTTTCCACAAGAAATGCAATTATTTACTTTCCTCAAAGGGGTACTTAGCTTTTAGTTGAAGACTTTGGTTCTGAAACTCGAAAATGAAAATTTCAGGAGTCGGCCGGCCGGCACTTGTGACTGCTTCTGCTTTAGGCACCGCACAACAAGAAAGACTGATGCAATGGCATCGGCTGCATGTTTTATACCCCTGATGACCTGACATCACGGAAGAAGAGACAGCAACTGAAGCAGGACCCAAGACTTTGTTAATCAGGCCGACTGAGGGCTACTGCAAGCAGATAACCCAAATGTAATGACTGCAACAGTGAAACACAAAGAACATCCTCTCTGCCTTCAGATAGCAAGGTTTCAATAAGTGATCTGTAGATTTCTACATGGGGATAGCAGTCAGATGGCTATATTAAGATGGCCTTACAAAGAGTACCAGTGCACACTCCAAAACTCCAGGGAGATAGAGTAGTGCATAGCATCTCATTCCCACACCTGCCCATGTTTAATTTTGAGGCTCAAGTGCATGCTGTCATAGTTAACTGACTCTGGCATACTCATGCCCTGTGCACTATATAATGCTGCACTAAGTGACATCCCAGGCGGCACTAGTTGAGGCAGAAACACACTAATTAGCAAGACTCCAGAGCAGAATGTCTCCATGTCAGTATAACTTGTAAATGATAGCCTACATTTGCACAATCATACTATTCCACCCTTTTAAGCCTTTCACCCGTAATATCTATATTATGCACCAATATGATTATATTTTTGTGCAATCAAAGTATCAAGAGATGCACATGGGACAGCAGTTCTCTGGACTGATAAATAAACAGGATCGAATGAGTTCTGGACAAAGTTTCAAATGGTAACATCTTTGATATCTTACAGACATGCTTATGCTGAACTTTGTTAAGTGATCAATCAACATTCATGTAGCAGAAGATACAACTCTGACTGTACACCCACTGTCACTAAGGCAGTTCATCCTTTAAGTTGGTCTTATTATCAGCTTTAATTCATTCTACAGGGTAGACTGAGGGCGACATGCCATCTTTGATCTCAGTGACAAAAGTCAATGGTTTCATGTGCCACATCAATATCGTGAGAGGAATTCTCTAAAAGTTCAACTCCTGCTGCCAAAAGGGGTGCTGAATTGAGCTATAAGGTATTATCTAGACCTTCCACCACATCAATGTCTGGTACCCTCACAGAATACTAATAAAAAATGGATCCTGGATAAAGATTCTGTCAAACGGTACAGAAGCAAGTATACAAAAATTAAAAATAAAAAAGAACAGAACCACCACGGCTTAAGGACAAGAATAACTTTAATGTGAAAAAAAGAGTAAGCTCTTTCGCGACCTGTCGCTTCTTCAGACTCAAATAAATACCAGCACCTTCTCCATTTAAAACCATTCAATTAGTCAAGCTAATTAAAAGTACCACCCTCTTAAAGACACCCATATACATATACAACAACATAATATGAAAGCATTATAAAAACATTATATAATAGCAACATATACAAGATGTAACAGCCACATCTCATAAATAAAGGGGGAGGAATTCTCTAAAAGTTCAAACTCCTGCAGCCAAAAGGGGGGCTGGATTGAGCTGCAAGGTATTATCTCTACCTTCCAGCACATCAGTGCCTGGTACCCTCACAGAATATTCATTTGGTTTGCATGGGATCAATGCTATTCACAGTGCAAAGTCCTATCATTTGGTCTGTCATTTGCAATCAAATTTTGTATCAAGGTTCTAGCCATGGTAGTAGAGGCCTCATAAGTGAAGGTCTCCTAGTTTTCCACTACTTTGATGATAAGCCTCTAGTGGTCCTATTAAGGAACTGTCTGGTAGTACCACTCTTTAGGCACTACTGTGGTTGCAGAACCTAGGAATTACCATAATACTGGCCGAAACCTTCTTTGATGGTGGTGGTGGTCATAGTCATCAATCCTCTTTTTCTTATTTCTACATGGGGTCAAGGTGCCCCATTAATATTAGGCCAAATGTGACCAAATCACCTATTACAAAAAATTCTTTTAATTAGGGTGAAGAAAGACATCCCATAGTTTTGTTAAGTTCTGCACATGGACAGGGCCTAAAAAGTCTTAAGCTTGACATCCTCAGTGAAGAACTATACCTCTTGATTTTTACTGTAGCCACTATTTTCACTGCTCCTGTTTACCTCCCTACACTTGAAGGTGCTTCCATTGATGGGGATATACTAGTGGTTGTAGATTCATTTTACCATCAAAGATTTCCTAGTGTCAGACTGCTGTCATTAGGCGGTAGAGCCATGAATTTTTCGCATCAACCTTATTACTGGCGATCATTTCTGCTGCCAATCATGTTTGCCAGTTTGATTGTGGATGCTTCATTGGCATGATATGTAGCTCACTTAGGAGTGTTTCTTTCACTTAAACACATCAAAATTTCACAGAATAGACTTGTCAATCTTATTTTATAGGTGATTCTGTATCTTTTCCCACTTTTGAAGGATGACCTCTTCCATGGAATTTAAATGTTGTGGATGTCACGCTTGCCCATCAACTATTTAAAACGAATGATGAAGTGAATCAAAAGCTCAGCTTTTAAAGGACATTGTCCAGGGTGTCCATTCTTCTGCAGGATCTTGTAGGATTAGATCCTTAGTTCAGAGAACTGTTGCTGATCTTTCACAAGGATTATAGATTCCTGGGATGAATCCACATTTATTCCTGAAATCTGTTGGTGAGCTGGCACTAAACCACACATTTCACTTCCCCATTTTCCATGTGGAAAAATGAAGTGGAAAAGTAGATATACATTCTTATCTTTGAAGTCAGGCCCCAATGATCTAATCGATAAGGCACTGGCCTCCCTAAACAAGAGATTGTGGATTTGAGTCCTATCTGGTGTGATATAATCTTGATGTAAGTAGAACTTTAGGCCCCAGTGGCCTAATTGACAAGGCATTGGCCTCTCGAAACCAGTGATTGTGGATATGAGTCCCATCTGGGGTGATATAATCTTGAGGGTGTTTGGGGTTGGCATAATCGTTAATGTGTTGACTTTACAAACACAACAAATGGCATAATGCATAATTAACTAGGCTTAAAATGGTTCACAAGGGCAGCTAGCCCAGTACTGACCTATGAAATGTATCATCAACTCAGATTTTTATCAGAAAAAGGGTATATGTGTTCAGGAAAATGGCCATACCTTCTGCGTCTTTTGCCATAGCCAAGGAGAATCTGGTGATGACTATGCAAACCTCTTCCAAACAGACTAGTGAGTGCATTGCTTTCAGTAACTGAGCAGCTAACTGCTCCTCAGCCAGTGTGAGGAAAGGCTACCACACTCGAGGAATGGTTACTTTCAGTGTTTGTGGCAGGAATGTTTAATCTGTGCCATGGCTACTTTATCATCAGTTTGCACCTTTGTTCTCAACAACTACTTGGACTGTGATTTTAGGAGATGGATATTCTGTGGCACCTCACTCCTTCAGTATATGGCTTTCTGAGTCTCTGAACCTTTTAGTTTTCTTTTGTCGCTCTGACACCTGGGAGATGGGATGTAGTTTGATACTGCCTGAGATTATTCCTAACAATGATTATTATATGTTGATGTTCTCTACTTGGACAACCTTTCTACATGTCTTGTACGTGGAAGTCACAGTAAGTCTGCAGGTGTATTGGTCATGCCTCGAGAAGGTGGGCTTTATGTGTCATTCTAGATCCAGTGTGTGATATGCCACTGGAAACCACGTAAGATATGGTAGGTGGAGTTATCCATGTCCCTGGATGCAGGCTATACATATTTGTAAGAACTCGTGCTGAGAGACAGTACACAGAAGAGGAAAATAACCATTACCAGACTATAAAGGGACCATTCAGACATAAGCTGATATGCTGAATACTCATATATGTTACTTTTCACTTCCACAGAGCACACCATCTTCTTGCTGAAAATAAGTGATTCAGAGATACATACTACAGTATAAAGATTTAGAGTACAGGCTCTTGGTACCAATGCATTCTGATTTGTTTGACAGGGTGAAAAAATGTGGAAATACAACAGTGTAAGAAAAAACTGTTTGGTCATACTTGTCCATCCGTTAACAATAACATTATTTCACTCATTTGTTCTTAGTGGATTGTATGATTATATATTATCAACTAGATTTTACAGAATTTTCCACTTCCTTAGCTCATATTTTGAAAATACTAGTGATAAAGTACTGGCGTTATTATACATGCAAAACACATTTTTACTTAAAAAGCTGGTAGATGAAATT
The DNA here is from genome assembly GCF_019279795.1 of Protopterus annectens. Lineage (NCBI taxonomy): Eukaryota > Metazoa > Chordata > Ceratodontiformes > Protopteridae > Protopterus > Protopterus annectens. The sequence continues at coordinate 151,904,480 of NC_056725.1, forward strand.
CTGCAGTCTGACCTGCCTGCAGTATTATGCCAATAACTTTATTGGGGCTCACATTTCTGACAACATTATTTGCTATGTGGGTACAGTGTGTATTTGGTAACCCTTTCTCTATATCAGTCAGAGATAGCAGTTACCACCTTTGTTTGTACTGATACTATTCACATGACATGCACATTTGGCTCCTGTAATCTTCATTTTGTATGAAGCCAGTATATAATGTAGTTTCATATAACACTTGATTAAATGATCAGTACATGTTACCATTATACCATGAGTTTGTTTAGTCCTCATTTTATTCAGCCCCCCAGGCACTTACATATGCACATAAACATGGTATCTGAAAAGTCTGCACGTATGCTATGAGGCAATCAGCAGGGGAATACTATCACACTCATAAAAGAGTGCTTTACAGAAAATTCATTAAAAATCATTTTAATAATAATAATAATATAAATGTATGAAAAGAAACTGATGAGAAACATCATATTAGATCAAACATTTTGCAGATCAGGACTGGAAGTAAAAAAAATATGTTAAAGATAAACTGGTGGAATTAATAGCCTGCATATCAAACAAATCTAAGAGGAGCTTTCAAAACATTACAGTGTGGAAGAGAAGTGGATCAACATAGCCTGAATACCACTGTCATTCAGTTTAGAAGATATACTGTAATAAAAAATAAAAAAAAAACTATTGCCCGTTCTTATTAAAGGAATTTATTTTTATTTTAGTCTCTGGCATTGAAATACATTCCTCAGTGTTCTCAAATCTGTTGACAAAATGAGGTCTCCGTGATTTACATAACCACCATGATATTTTCTAGAGGTTTCCTTTTTAAATCTGGCACAGTGGCATCTTTCTTTGGATAGCCCACAGGAAGCAGTAAGAGCAGTTTCTCATTCTGTGGTCGCTGCAGCAACACTCTCAGGCGGGGCCCACAGTTTAGAGGAGTTGAAGTAACTGTGACTAGGCCAACATTCTGCAAAAGAAAATAATAAAAAGCTTGTGAATGTGGAAAACAATTCTGCAGCTTCAGATGCTGTTAAGTTTGCTGTTGGCAAACCATAACAAATGCATTGCTATTATTACATTTCAGATTAACTGGCTTTTGTCATTGCAATATTTCTAAATAAAAAAAAGAAGCTTCACCTGTTCCAAATTATTCTATAGATTTATATTTAGAGGTAAATGTTTAGAGCTGGAAACAGAAGGAGTAAATGTAATTTACAATGTCTGCATTTAAATAAACTTGCTTACTTCTCAGTACCTAGTCAAATTGCTCACACTATATGGAAAATGTTATAAGGGAAGGACTTTTTTTTTTTTTGTTTGTTTTGTTTTGTTTTTTTGGCCCACTCTGTTTACAGTTTTCTATGGCCAGTATGGAGCATGGAATTTTTTTCAAAAGAATTTCATTTTTGTATGATATTTTTTTAAGAAATAATTTAATGATATGCTGTCCTAAATACAGAAACATATTTTGATATCTTACATTTTATGATCTCTAGAACTGATTGTACTAGATTTATTTGCTTCTTTATGAAGAACTGTAATTTGTAGTATAGTGTATTTATATTCAGTTTTGGTTTTGGCTAAAGTAATTAGAAAATCTTGATTTGTCCTTTTTGTGTTTTTTTTTTTTCTTATTACTAGAACCATTTCATAATCTACAGATGCATATTAATTAGCCCACATCATGTGAGCTAGCCTGAGCACTAAAACTATTTAAGTTTGCAATATACTGTGCAGAATTGTTCACAGAAACCCTATACAAGCATGTTAATATGGCTGCATAGAGGCAGCTGTACCCACCAGGAAGAAGTACAGAACTAACTCAAAAAGCAAGCCACCCTGGTGGAATCACAAAATCAGTTGGATATATAAGAGGAGGAAGAAAATCATGGCAAAAATTAGGGGGTGCAGCACCCAGCAGGATAAAGGCACTCTCATCAGACTAAGCAAAAAATTCAGAGGACAAATACAGTCTGCCAAAGCCAAATTTGAGGTAAGTTTGGGCTCCCAGGCCAAGGACAACCACAAAGCATTCTTTAGCTATGTCCATAACCTCAAAGGCAATATACAATTGTGTGCAGAGCTTATTGTAAATGGAGTCACCTATCCTGAGTCAGAAGATATGGCAAACCTCCTGGCTGATAAATTCAGCTCCACCTTTACTCCTGTCTCCACCTCAACCTTCCCTCAGGAAATATCTTCACATATAACTCCCCCTACTGTCACTAGGGAACATGTCCTTAATGCTCTCTCTAAGACCAACAACACTGCATCAATGGGCCCAGACAATATCTCAGGATGCCTTCTAAATAGTATGAAACATGGCCTATCAGGGCCTCTGGAATTACTATTTAATTGTAGCCTCCAAACAGGATTTGTGCCTCATGAATGGAGAAAGACAACAGTCATCCCTCTGCACAAAGGTGAGCCATCTACAGACCCTGGAAACTACAGACCCATAAGTCTCACTAGTCTTATATGTAAAAC